>NW_020292109.1:573833-776915 GCF_003184845.1 Aspergillus ibericus CBS 121593
GGGGGGGGAGGGGAACGTACACTGGCCATGAAGAGACCAAAGACACCACCCAGTCCGAAACCCATGGTACCGGAGATGACGGTCTTCATGGGACAGGATTCCATGGCGCCGTACATCTAATCCATCATGTTAGATCGAATTGACAGAAGGGCCGGAGCACAGGGCGTACCATCTTCACCATGGCTTGCTCTTGCTCGCTCATGCCGGCCATGTTGGGACCGCCGGCGGCTCCGAGACCGCCCATCGGCGGAGTCATGCCAGGAGCATTCATGGTGTGTAGCTGGTGGTGGTGTTGCTGATGGAGCTCGACGGATGAGGTGGGGACGGTCCGAGGAGAGCTATGTGACGTGCTGGTGGGTGTAAGGTTGAAGATGACGGACCGACTATCGCATCCCCGGACTTTTTGCGGAGATGGCGACGGCGAAATTTGTTTACGGCGGACGGAAGAGACCACAGGTGCGGTGCCACGTGACATTCCGGGATTTCGCGACCCTCGTATGTCTACCTTTCTTCGTACGCTATATTTAACAGAACTATACTATAATAGCAGACACAAGCTAGTGCTATTCGAAATCTAAAACATCCAAGAAGGTAATCTAACGAGTGAAATCAACGCTCATCGTAAAGGGTATTGCGGCAACAATCATAACCCTGCGTTAATCCGTCGGCCTGCAGACGCTCGGCCAATCAGCCATCGATCGCGCATGTCGTGTCCATATTTATAATAGCATTGGAAAAGAATCGAAAGCCGTAGTCAAACGGCACGGAACAAAATATCGAGTGATCAATCGCGCTTGTCGTCCTTATCAACCGGCGAGTAGTTTTCCTTGCGATCCGGCGAGAGGCTCCGCTCCCACTCCGCCATCAGGTTCGAGGCCGTACGCGTCAGCTTCGAGGGCGTCAACTTGGTGATGGCCGGCCAGGGGATGCCGTCGGACACGCTGGGATCGGGAACAGTAGTTTCATGAAGGGCGCGCCAGTCGCCAAAGCTAGTCCTCGTCAGCGTATAACTGTAAAATCACGGCGGACACATACGCCAAATCACCACACCTACCTGGTACTTGTGCGCGGGCTGCTGCTCTGCGTCATCGGCGACTGGTCCTGCTTCGACTCCAACGTAGAGCGGCTTGACGACGGCGTGTGTGTCTTCTTCGGCGAGTCCCAGTCCCAGTTGTCTTCAACATCCGGGGGGTGGGAGGCGCCCTGTTCGATCCGCCCGCTTGGGGTACTGGAGGCTCCGCGAGCGCTCCGGGACTGCTGCCCAGGTGTATCAATGCCGAATTCACTCCAGAACGACGCGTCTATGTCCGCCGATTTGGAGTCTTTACCAGAAAGTTTCGTCCCCGCCTGGGACGACCTGCCTCCTTGCACGGACAACCGGTCTCTGCTGCGCGACGTCGAGCTGGAATCCCGCTTGCGCACAGGCGGCACCGCCCGGGATTCGGTCGCGTTGATGCCCTCTTCTCCCACGGTTGCTTGTCGGATATCCTCCAGGAACGTCCAGAGCCCTTCCCGCAAGTCCGATGCCATCTGCTTGCCGGTGCGTACCAGCGCCTCCCGAGACGGCGGCGGCATGGTGTTCCGCCACTGCGAGATCATGTCATCGGTGGGCTTCGCGCTACTGCCGGAGATGGCGCTGCGCTCCACAGATGACGGCAAAGTTGCCGACCGGGGAGACCGGCCAATACGGACATTCGCAGGGTTGGGTTCCAACTCCAGTCCAGTCTTGCTGTCCCCTGAAACCGAGGCCGGCGAGAGCAGCGACAAGGTGCGCGTATGAGACCCCCGGAAGACCCGCCGTCCATTGGCGGAGACGGTGGTCCCCTGGGTGGCAGCGGAGCGCAGACTGTGGCGGCGCTCCAGCTCCCGGCTGAGTCGTGCGTGCGCCACTGAGGGGCTCGCGGAGCTGCTCAGACTGGGGTCTCGGCGATGAGAGCGCTCGGGAGTCTGATCGGGGGACCGGAGAGGGATCAAAGGCTCCGCCCGATAGCTTATTTCCGTCCGTTTCTTTGTCTTCTCCGTTGCGGCCCACTGTTTCTTCAAAGAGTCCAGCTCTGTCTCCGCCCGATGAAGCTCCTCTCGCAGCTCCAGCACCCTTCTTTCCTGCGAGGCGATGGCCGTCAGTAGACCCGAGCCATCGTCCTGTTCGTCAAAAGCCAGCGGGGCACCAAGTTGGGGGATCGGCGAGGGGAAGGCAGACGAGCGCGTCACGGGCGTCATGGATCCAGGGGAGGCAACACCGGAGTCGAAGGCAGCGGCCGGAGGGATGTTGATGGGGAAGTTCAAGGTCAGGCGTTTGGCATGGCGAGCGGCTCCATGAGGACGAGGTGGGAGGGATGCCCGCTTGAGCTGGATGGACTGATCATGATCGGTGGGGGGTGATGGGCGGGCGTGGATGAGGTGGTCGGGCGACGACAGCTGCAGCTGTGCTGGGGATGTTTCCGGCGCGGTTCCCGCCCTGCCCGTTCCCGGGGAATCCCCCATGACGGACCAGCGTGCTGAGGATGAGACGGATCGGATGGGTCGATTATAGGAGCTGAAGCGACAGAATCATGACATCCCACGGGGACAACCAAAAGCAGGGGAAGGGGGGAAGTGAGTATCAGAAAGAAGATCGAGTCCAGACCGGACCCAGGGGGGAATTGCTGATAAGAAAGAATGTCTGGACTAAGAAGCCAGATACACCGGCCGAAAAGGAGAAAGAGAAGGAGGAGGAGAAATTAGAGAAAGGCAGGAAAAAGAAATGAGCGATGGAGAGGAATAAGAAGAAAAGGTCTGGCCAAGGGAGCGCATGGCCCAACGGGTCTTAGTGAAGGTCACTAAGAAGAAGCTCTCCAGTGAAGGCGGCTTCGATGCCACCGCCAGCGGGTCGCAACGCGCATCCCTTCCGCCTCCAGTCCTCGTTTCACCCGGCCCTCAGGGGCCGATCGCCACAATCATTCCGGTGACCAGATGAGAGTGCAGTCAGGCCGGTATCTTCCTGTTGGCACAATGCGGGGGACAGCCAATGTGGTATGCGGCCTCTGAAGAGACAAGTAAGGGGCCTGGCATATCCATTATCATCCAATATGAGGATCATCCTTCATGTGGTAGACAGCCCCGTGAGACAATTTACCTGCAACTCTCCTGCACACGAGGCGGTCCCACGGCTAATTACCTGATCCCCTGCCTCGTATCGTCCGCATGATGACCGTCCTATTTTTAACTCGGTATTCCCGACCCGTCTGTTAGGGTCGACACAGTATGTATTGCTGCAGACTCATACATGTACGGCGCAAATCGCCTTCCTTACACCAACACCAGCAATACTTGACACAATTGCATACACAGTCCAAAATGTCCTCCCAACCAAAAGAAACAAGAAGAGAAAAGAAAACAAGAGGCCTATCTATCAGAAGCGAAGTTAATACACAAGGTCGCCGAAATATGATCACCAGAAATAAAGTCGCGCAGATTCAGAACTCCAGAACCAACCTGTCCCGGATGGGGATGACAACCAAGCAAGGCCGATGGGATGGCATGCTGCGACACCAACCCTGGTGTGTTCCTGGTCATGGACCAGCAGCAGCCCCCAAACGACAAATTAGGACCCAGAGGGCCAAAAGTGCATATCAAGCGAGGGGGAATTATGCAAGAAGAAGTAGGTGCAAAATACAAGGCCATTTGCCAACATATGAACGCCCCGAACCGTTTTGTACAGGAATAATATGAGAGCGCAAGGGCGCATTAGATGCCAGGCCAGCGGTTGCGAAGGCCTTCGGACCATCGCTGGTAGAGCACATCAGACAGTTGCTTGGTGTGCTCCATGCCCGGCACTTGCTGACCCGGGAGATTCGCCAACTGCGTCGGCTGCAGGTTGGGCTCGGCCACTGCCGCACTCTGGCGGCGCCGGTGGCTTTTCAGGTGTGGGTTGTTTTGCGCCAGAACCAGTCGCGGCCTCTGTGGGGAGTCGGCCGGTGGAGCGGGTGGGACAAGGCCGGCCAGCTTGGGGTCGCTAGAGTAACGCCGCTTCATTAGCATCGCTGCCATTCGTTCGGAATTCCTCCTCACTTACCCTTGCAGCCGCTCCGTCATCGACTTCACGATGTGGTAAAGGCCTTCCGGGTCGATCATTTCCAGATCGCTCCACGCCTCCGCCAGCCGGGAAATCGCCTCGCGCTTCTCATCGTCCCCCGTCGTGCCCAACACCTCCTGACAGGCAAGCCCGACCGCCTTGCTGTATGCGCGACGGCCCAGCTGCGCTTCCTTGCTGTTGGGCTCGGAGAACAGGGTCTTGGGACTGGAATTCTCGTCCATCCCAAAGGAGTATGGGGACGGGTAGGACGCGTCGGCGGGGATCTTGTCCGACACCCGACGGAACTGACGGACGGTCGACGGGCTGTTGCCGAAGCTCATGTCCACCCCAAGCGGTTGCTTCACGCCGCTGGACCGCCGCTTGGCACGTCGCAATGACGGACTGTGCTCGGGGGCCGGCGTGCGTCTGACGGCGGTGTTGACGGCATGCTTGGGTGGCATCGGTGGGCTGGAAACGTGTAGGTCGTCCATCATCTCGGCCGTCTCATCGCACACCCAGTCCTCGGGCTCCGGCTCATTCTCCAAGTCGTCGTGTTCTTCGCGGATCGCCATAGTAGGGGCCTTGACCGTATCGAAGACCCATCCATCATCGTCGTCCAAGTTCCGGATCGTATTCCTGCAGTAGGCCGTTAGCGGATGTGACATGTTTGGATTCCGGACCACATACAGAGACTCCGCATAGTACTTTACTTTGCGTGTCACGCCCCGACCGGCATCCCAGTCCTGCTTCCGATGGATCAGTTCCTGCAACGCCTCCGTTTTACCCGCATTGCGGATGAACTTGTGCCTCAGCAGGTCCTTGGCGCTCGGTCTTCGGTCCGGGTCCTTGGTCAAACACTGTGCAATAAAGTCCTTGAAGGTGCTGCTATACTCGTCGCCTTGCAAATGCGGGGCGGGCTCCTTCGGAATCAGGAACAGGACTTTCATGGGGTGAGTGCTGGCATGAGGGGGCTCGCCGTTGATCATCTCGATCGCCGTAATGCCCAGGGACCAAATATCCGCTTTGTAGTCGTATCCAGACTGCTGGATCACTTCTGGCGCCATCCAGAACGGCGTTCCGACAAACGTGTTGCGTTGGGATTTGATGTTGATGAGTTGTGCGGCAACGCCGAAATCCGCCAACTTGACCTTCCCGGTGTGTGAGAGCAGCACATTGGCGGCTTTAATGTCGCGGTGGATCTTTCCTTCGCTGTGCAAGTAGTCGAGACCCAGCAGGAGCTGTTGGCAAATAATGGCGACGTGTGCTTCGTTGAAAACTCCGGGTTTCAGCTGGATGTGGTTAGCAAGAGGTCTAAAGTCGACAGGTCACTCGAGGATTACCAGGTCGAGACAGGATCCACCACCGAGATACTCCATCACAATCCACAACTTATGACCTCTCAGAAAACTGGCCTTATATTGCGTCACGAACGGGCTAGCGCATGTGGCGAGGACGGAGATTTCCTGTTGGATTTCCTGGATATCGTCCTCACTGGATTCGAGATCGATCTGTAGAATCAAACAGGTCAATTGGGTCACCGTCAAGAGCCCCGCGCAGTCACACGCACATGTTTAACTGCCACAATTTCTCCCGTCGCCTTTTCGATCGCTTTGTACACCGTCCCGAAGCTCCCACCTGCACGCGCACACGGTCAGTCCCGATGTCCTGCCTCCACCCACTGGCACATTCCGCAGGACCACTCACTTCCCAGCTCCTCCAGCATCTGATAATGCCCCGACATGTCGTCCTCCATGGTTGGCGGATGCGGGATTTCTCCTCAGCCTAGGGATGACTTGGAGAGAAGGAAGAAAAAGGAAACGGAAGGGACCACAGCAGCGCACGGCACAGCACACAAGGGGCAGCGCACGGCCAGCCAGGTGAAAAATCCTGTCGGGACAACGTCGGAGCTGAGCTGAACAGGGTCGAGTCAAGGCCTGGGGCAGGAGGGGATGATGCTGGTACCTAGCCTACTCCGTTCAAGACCAGCCAGCCCGTCGCGCATCCGGTGGTCGGCTGCCGCTCGCTCCCATGGTTCGCGGCAGACACAACAGGCGGTAGCTCATGGCAACCATGGTTCGCCTCCGTCTCACCGCCGTCTTCTCCGGCGGATCATCAATTTTCCGCTGTCTCCATCCTCCATACTATACTTCCACTTCTTCTCACTTCGGCTACTCCATATGGCCGTGGAAGATGGCTAGCATAACCCGATGATATTTGTTGGTGGACTTCTATAAGTTCTGCCCCATATTATCTCATTGCACATGAAGTATCTCACTCGGGACTGCTCCAGTATCCCTATCGATCGCTCAAGACCCAACAGCTCCGAATTCGGATTGAAAGCGGCCGCCATGATCGATCTATCAGATACAAAGCCCGAGAGTAGAAGTTAGGACACATTACTGGTTTAACAACTGGTTTAACATGAATGAATGATGATTGGACCAGAATGCTGACGCAACGGACAATGCCTTTCTTAACTAATGCCGATCCTTCTGCTTAGACGACCCCGCCAATCAGATGTGTATGATGCTGAATCATAGCGTCTACTATCCAATACTTTGAAGGAGGGATAGAAAAGCAAGACATAGCCCTGTCAGGGCATCAGAATTCTACTTATATGCTAGCTCTTCAGTAACTCTTGCGGTCGGTTGTTCCCATTCACCAACAGCCTGGTGGCATCTACGAATCGACTATGCAGATGTATTCAACTTTCCACCTGGCACAGGTGCTCATGCTAGCATGTATTCCTGTGACCTTGATCGTCTTCAAGATCCGCCGTTACTTGCTACACTGCGAGTTTGTCCGCCGCCATGGTTGCCAGCCTGCAGTAAGGGCCAACAAGGACCTTTTACTGGGACTGGATCAGATGCTACCGCTGGTCCGCGCCGTCGGAGAGCATAAGGTCCTTGAGACATTGCGGGAGGCTTATCATCGCTATGGAAATACTTATTCAACGAAACGGATTCTAAGTCCCGGCATTTTTACCACGGAACCGGCCAACATCAAAACGATCCTATCAGTCAATTTCGAGGACTATAGTCTCGGACACCGTACCCGACATTTCGAACCACTCCTCGGGAGAGGAATTTTCGATACGGACGGTGACGACTGGGCTATGTCTCGCGCCCTCATCCGGCCCAGCTTCACCCGCAACCAGGTTGCGGATTTGACGTCGTTTGAAGACTTGATTCCGGACCTCTTCGCACTGATCCCGCGTGACGGAGAAACGGTCGTGGACCTCCAAGATCTCTTTTTTCGCTACACGATGGATTCAGCTACCGCGTTTCTGTTCGGACAGTCGGTCGGCAGTCTACGGATGGATCAGTCAGATCTTAGTTTTGCCCCGGCATTCAACTATTCCCTGGAGGTGATCGCGATGAACCTGATACTTGGACCATTCAGTATATTCAACCGCGATCGGAAGGCTCAGGAATGCAATCGCATCTGCCGGGAGTTCGCCGAGCGATTCGTTGAGGACGCGGTTCAAGCGGCTCGGCCTGAAAAGGAAATTCCCGAGACCAAGCGCGAGAGTTATATTTTCTCGCACGAACTGGCACGGCGCACCTCTGATAAGCAACGCATTCGGGATGAACTGATGAATGTCCTGCTGGCCGGCCGCGATACCACCGCCAGCCTTCTGAGCAATATGTTCTTCATGCTGGCCAAGTATCCGGCGATCTGGGACAAGCTGCGCCGGGAAGTGGTCAGCTTAGACGGCCGGTTGCCTACGTATGAGGAGCTCCGAAATCTCAAGTATCTCCGGTGCTGTATGAACGAATGTAGGTCCGCCAGTATCCTTTTATCCCTGTTTTGACTGACGGTATATTAGCATTACGTTTACACCCAGTTGTACCGCTGAACGAGCGTCTGGCGGTAAAAGATACGGTCCTTCCCCTGGGAGGAGGCAAGGATGGTCTCTCTCCGGTCTTTGTAGCTAAAGGCACTCAGGTCGCGTACAATGTGTACGCGATGCACCGACGGACGGATTTCTATGGACCTGATGCAGAGGAATTCCGACCTGAGCGCTGGGAGGACGGGCAATTGAAGCCACGCTGGGAGTACCTTCCCTTTAATGGCGGTCCACGCATCTGTATCGGCCAGCAATATGCGCTGACCGAAGTGGGATATGTGACTGTTCGGATGGCCCAGGAATTCCGGACGTTGGAGAGTCGGGATCCGGGACCGTGGGAAGAGTCGCTGAACTTGACGCTGTGTTCTCGGAATGGGACGAAAGTGTGTCTCACGCCGGCTTGACCATACGTCGTTCACTTAGACTTAGATGTGGTGTACCTGATTCTTAGACCACCACTGGCCTAGATCAATGATTAATGCCATGTATGTTGAACGGGATAAGTAGATGAATGCAGTGCATGAACAACATTACTTCACCTACATAGACGTTCTACTAAGCAACAGCAGAGATCAGCTGATCGGTGCTGCATGCGCCACTTCTGCGGGAGACAAGGATCTTGTCCCTTTGATTCGCCTAGCACGGCAACCTAGACTTCCCGATGCCCGATATACTATGAATGACAGGGGATTGCTCATATATGTATACCGTCATGATATTCGGTCCACGACCAGTAGATCATTTCCGGATCCGACTGATTATCGCAACTGTTCAACAGTATTAATTAAACACATACAGTACCTGTCTCCATAACCCATAGATATCTCAAACCCACCAAATGTCACATCCGCATAGAAATAAACACGATCTACCCCCTCGCATGCCTCTTCACAAAATCTGCGACCTGGTCCGGATCCACCAACCACGGGCTATGCGCCGTCTTAATCCTCTCCGTCTCAATGCATGCCCCCTTCGCCCTCGCCTTCTCGACCATCAACTCCTGCACAAACAACGGAATGGCGTGATCCTCCTCACAGAGCAGATACACGCTCGGAATTTCCAAATACGCCGCGCCCGTCGCAGGGGAATTCTTCGTCGCCCAGGCATGAGGCCGGAGGGTCTCGGCCCACTGCTTCCCATCGGGGACATCATGGAAGAATAAACCGAAGGGATCGCTTGCTGACACAGTCCCGTTTGATTCCTACTCAATTAGCCCACCCCAACTCCCAAAATATATCCTCAACAAGGGAGAAATACAATAAAGGAATGGGAATACTTACATCCCGTACATACCACTCCGGCGGCGTTCCCCCAAACGCCCCAATCAAACTCTCCCCGACGTCCGGAATAAACGCCGAAATGAAGATCAATTTCACCACGCCGCCCTGCTTACCTGCTTTCTGGCGCGCGGATTTACTGAGATCGGTGAGGGCGCTGTTCACGGGGAGTCCGGACCAGCTGTGTGAGATGATGACGATGTCGTTGCCGGCGTTGGATTCTTGTTCCACGAGGATGCAGATGGTGGTGATGTCGGGGTGAAGGTCGTGGATGGTGGTGGCTTGTTGGATGGAGGGGAAGGCGATGGGGTGGCAGGTGTAGGCGGGGAGTTTGGCGATGAGGGGCGTGAATGCGGTGGGGGGGTACCAGGCGCCGGGGGCGAGGATTAGGGTGGGGTTTGTCATTGTGTTTTGGGGGGGTTGAGGGGTTGAAGGATGGATGGGATTGTGGATTGAATGGATGGATGGGGGAGGAGTAGTTATATAGTGAGATACCCCTCCCCTCTCTTTCCCTCAGCCTTGCGGTGGAGTATAGTCAGGAGCACAAGGCGATGGATGGGATGTGATTGCTCAATGGCCAGTATGGTCCCACTACGCCGTAGGAGATCCGGCTTACTTCCATCCCAACTATGGCAATTTACAGCTTCCATGGTGTGAATTTATGTCAGACCGTATACATTCCAGATATATCCAGACGACGTGTAGATGTAGCTTTGGCCCCCACTGCTCGGGATTGCAGATGCATAGGGTAGAGGCAGGGGTCTTTGGCTTGCCCGTCGGGAGAGTTGTAAGCTAGTGGGATTCTGCATTGGATCAGACCAGAGATATTGGCCAAGTCGTAAGCTACTGCTAGTGCTGACGCGAAGGGTAATCGTAGATTTCCTGTCTCTGGGGCAATTGTCGTTCAACCCAGAACTGCCTACACCGATGATAATGATGATGGAACAACTCCTGGACAATCCCCTTGATCCAACGGACATCACCAGAATACCGGGCATAGCCTTGCCCCTGAAACGCAATCGTCCATGGCCTTCAGAGCATAATTAAGCTACAACATTGACCATACAACAATATTCGATTGAGTACTAAGTATGGTGCTTTCCCGGAGCTCGGCGGATAATTACTTTCACCGAGCCGCCCCTCCTCATACATATAACTGAATGTCCACCAACGCAACTTGGACTTCATCTTCTTCACCAACCGCCCACGCCTGAAACACCGCTCACACATCCTCAACGGGTCTCTCGTCTCGCTGAAATAGGCGAGTCCTGTATGATGGATCAAACGTAACACGCATGATCTGATAATCTCCCCCAAACCATAGGCCTCTGCGCTAGATCGTGGGGCGCGCTAGCAGCGCTCACCTACAGGAAGCGAAAAGGATGTGCAGGTCCAGCCTCGGGTATGGCTTTGAATCCCGCAGCAGTACAGTCTTGACAAACGCGCTTGATCTCGGCAAAATCAAAATTGACTTTTGTCGGAAGGGCGTTTACTGCGACGGTCCTACCACGAGTCAGTAGTCAAGAGAGAGAACCAATCAATCAGTGCGAACCAGATATCGGGATAATGACCCTCTTCAGCTTGAAGAAGTTGATGTAGTCCACGTGCACTGGCTGACGGGCTAGGGCGATCATTGGGTGATATCCTGCTTCTGTAGGCTTTGTCGGATGATCTCGCTGCTTACTATATACCGGTTGCGCCGGTAGCTTCATCGTGATGACTTTGGAATTGTGGGTCTGGTCGGAGGGTATATGAGACTGCCTGGCATGTATAAAGAGCGGGATCGGTATCCGAACCCCGGTCCATCCCTCAACCGCTCACTAGCTGCAACCAATGAGCATCTGCCAACGGTATGATGATGACGAGTCGTGCTGACAGTAACCAGTTGTCGGCATTCGGCCGGCCGAACCCCGACCTGGGGTTCCTGTCCTCTTCTCTATCACAAGGATGTTTTCATCCCGTCGGAACCGGCCTTGATCGCCGTCATAAATATCGCCCAAGATGGTGCGTTCCCAGGTATATGGACGGGTATGTATCGGTTTACCATGTTTCGAAGCTCCGCTAACGGGCTGGCTATAGGCGTGTCTTCATTGTTCTAAGTCTAAATGTAAATGCGTCATTCGAGGAGATGGCCAGGGGTGCGAGAGATGCCATCGGCTGAATAGGCCTTGTCAGCCCGGCACCTCCACGCGGGCCCTGCATGCCCAAAAGAACAACACCGTTGCGCGCATCGCTCAGTTGGAAGGCAAGATCGATAGTCTTGTATCCACGCTCGGGGCTGCTCGGGCACTGAACGACTCTACTGCGTCTTCCGAGACCACCCAGCCCTCGGCCATCTCCAGCTCCAGTTCTCTCTCTGGCGAGGTCGCTGCCATTCCCGAAGTATCTTCGAGCGCACCGGAGCCTTCGCCCCAAGAGGCACTAGACATATTCCGGAATCAGATGCTCAAGTATTTCCCATTTCTCCATATTTCGGGCGACGCGCAACGGCTACGCGAGGAGCGACCCTTTCTGTTCCTCTGCATCATGGCAGTCACTGCTCGCTCAACCTCGACCAAACTTGCCCTAGGGGGAAAGATTAGAAGAACTGCAACCGAACGTCTCTATCTCTCCAATGAGCCGGGGGCTGTCAACATTGACCTCCTTCTCGGTCTGTTGACCTTTCTCGCTTGGGCGCATGACCATTTACTCCACAGCAGTGGGACAAGATTATCACGCGTCACGCAGCTCGCCATGACTGTCGTTTTCGATCTGCGTCTTAATAAGCCACTTTCTGAAGATTCGAATTTGCTTCCTGTCGGGCTCCATGGTGCTTGTGCCCCCTCGAAAGAACCCACGCGGACACTCGAGGAACGCCGAGCGGTGCTAGCGTGCTTCGTAATGAGCTCCATGTCAGTCTTTTCCATCCATCAACGCTGATCAACCCATAATAATGTGTCCAGTGTCTCATCGTATCTTGCGCAGATTGACCCTATGCAATGGACGTCATATATGGATGAATGTCTTGACGTACTGTCTCAGAGTAAGGAATCACGCTATGATGAAGTGTTGGCCCATCAGGTTCGGCTGCAACGCATTGCGAACGAGGTGGAGAGTATCCGAGGGGGATCAACAGCCGTGCCGTTGCCATTTTACCTCGAAGCTCTTCAGCGAAAGGTCAATGAAGTGAAGAAAGCGATATCGCCTGAACTGCAGCAGGAGAGTGAGTGTCAGCTTTTCTCTCCGTCCTTAAGATTGCTTTCCCCCATCCCATCCTGTTCTTTGTAGTCTTAGCCTAACCACAGACAGGAACCCTCCTTGCCCCGATATACTACACCGAACTGAGCATCTTCGGGCTTATACGAGCCAGAAAAGAAGGCATTCCCGACTTCCAAAGACTGGAAGCTCTCCATGGATGTCTCACCACCGCCAAATTGGCAATCGATCGTTTCTTCGAGATCCCAGCTATCGAGTACCCCAGCATCTCATTTCCATTCTTTGGCTACTTCGCCCGAACCATCGTGGTCTTGTTCAAGCTCTCCATCCTGAATGACCCCATCTGGGACACCGTCCTGATGCGATCGACCATAGACGTGCTGCAGGTAATGGACCGACTCATCAGCAATCTTCAGCAGGCTAGAGCCGCGGCTGGTGATGAGTCGGCGGGTGGTCATATGGACAATTCGACTCGCAAATTTCGATTGATCCGGTCCACATTTGTTGCGAAGCTTGCTGAGAATGCACAGAGAAATACCACTGCATCTCAGACTGCCCAGGAGAACAATTTGCAGCTCGACTCGCTGCTGCTGGACTATGGACTATTGGATGAGAGCTTGACATCCGGGTTGCTGGAAGGGATGCCCATTCTTGACGGGATGCTATGGTAGGAGCTTCTGCTAACGGCAGGGTTTAATGCTTGCCGCACATCCCCGCAGGTAGATGATGTTCTATATGGATCTGGTGGAGGCAGATCAACGGACACCACCGTCTGCAGGCCGGCATTCGGATTTCGGAGACCGGTCGCTATCATTGGCCCGAAATTCCCCGGAATTTAAGCCTATATCACGCGAAACACATGTTTCGAAAGCTAGTCGGGTAGCTCGGCTAGCTGATGCTGAATTTATACCCTGATCAACGTTGTTTTGGTCTGGATGCTTTGAGGACAAACAGGAAGCAGCATCCCTGCACTTCACGATGACAGACTCGGAGCTAAATGGGCCAGAGCCCGTATCTGGAACAGATTCCAGACATCAGGATGTTCCGGTGCAGGATCAGAACTAGCCCGTGATGATGGGCCAGGCCGACTATCCGTGCTGGGCTATCGACATCTGTTGTTTCGTAGAAAAGCGGAACTGAGCAGGGGATTGGAAATAGATGTATACGACTTGGAGATTGGCATGTCTAGGCTGGACTTTAGGTGTTGGAAATTCGGCCTTTTTGTTCCTGGGTCAGTGGACCAGCAGACGCAGCATGAGCATCAGTTGTGTCCCCCTTGGGGTTGCAAATCGCTATCCCCAGAGACTAAGTCCTCGGAGAGCTCAATCACCTATCTCTCTCTTCTTGGTCCGATAGGCCATATTCACCAGTCCATCCGCAAGGCCAATGCGATAACTGAAAGTTGGCGTCCCTCCCTTGTACGCACATGCCCATTGAAGCGTCTTGTTATGCACCGCTTCCAAGGCCCTTGCTGCCGTGACTGTGTTTGGCGCAATGTCAAAAAAAGACCACTCAATGGAGGTCCGCCTATCCATTGAATAGCATTTGCAATCGTAAAGGATACACATTGCGCTGGCTAACTTGTTGACAAACGTCTCCCTTATGGCTCGCTTGGTGCGATCGATGGCGTTGTGGATGGAAACCACGCTCCGACCGCCATACTGCGCTTTGTCCGCGACGTTGTCATCGGCCATCAAATCTGCATGCGTGACGTTGTACTGGGCCACCAGCCTCTGTGCCAGGAACAGAGCGGCTTTTGCTTCTCCTTCATTTGCGGTTGCGTGTCTGGCACGACTCAGACATTTTTGAATTTTGTTGAGGATCCCTTGGTCATTATTGTTGTTGGTTTTCTTGGGGTTCACTTCGGCATATTTGATCACGGTTGCCTCTTGAATGGAAGTTCTGGGTCGTTTTCGACCGCTTGACGTGTGGGTTGGGGGGTTAGATTCCATTATCTTCGGGAGTTCAGATACTGATGGGACTGAGGATCGGAAACTGGGAGCAGGCTCAAGAAGCGAGTGGGTGAGAGGCGCTGGGTGTCTTTGAGGAGCACATTGCTCCCCTCATTTATATTGGTCTGAGTGTTATGCAGCTGCGCCAATTCTTTTTAGTGGACTCCTCACAGCCAATAGTTATGGCCCAGAGGCTAAAATCTATTAAGTGACGGAATCGAAGCCATCGGGATGACCACAAACATAGCAGCTCGTTGCTCCAACGCACTGCGCTCGCGAACGATAAGGAACATTGTTTAACTGCCTGGAATCGGAGAAGTACTGGATAACTGGTCCTCAGACCTCGCACAAATGGTGCACTATTCCGCTAGGTCGAGCGTGTTGAACGCTTCACCCATCCTTATCCGATTGCCTCCTGCCCTTGCGGCAGAACTAGCCCCGCAGGAGTCTGCCAGGCCACTCAAATATGAACACTTCATTTTGAAGATAATCCATTGTCTTCCATAAAGTAGACTTTCCTCCCTGGCACCGCCCACTCTCGAGATGCTGAGTGAGTCCGCTTAAGGTCGTGAATGATTTGACTCGAGCGGTAGGTGAAGCGTGGGCTGTGAAGGCGACGGGGCATGTGAAGGCCTTTCCCGCGTGCGCTGCGGAGGAAACATGCATTTCAAGAGCCGTTTGGTTAGCGAACATTCTCTTCTTGCCGCTTGCAGAACACATGGGGCAGGACAAGGGCTTGTACGGCACTGGACCATGATCAACCTCTCGGGGTAACGGTGCGATAACCGAACGCTCCATCTCCCAATCACTGTCAATCTCGCTCCCTTCTGTGGGAGTGTAGACGATGTCGCTGAAACTTGACGCTGATGAGCTCAAGGCTGTACCCGTGAATGACGTGTCCAGCAGCATTACTGGCGTTGTTATGATCCGATCTTTGTCATATCGGTGCAGTACGGTGTTGATGGTCTGACGTGACCAGCCGGACGGGCAACGGCCGCTCTCTAAGTGGTGAATCAGAGCAGACGGAGTGTTGAAAGTGAGTCGGCAGGATTCCGCAACGCAGCGCAATTCAGCTAGAGGTCTGTGGGATGCTGACTCCTTATGCTGTCTGAGTGCCGTCGTGGAAGCGAAGCTCTTGTTGCATTTCTCACAGCGCCTGAGAGCCGTCTTCTTCGGCTTCACGTGCTTTTTATCTTTCAGATGTTGCCGGAGTGCCGTTGCGTCCACAAATTTTCGATCACACGCGCCGCAATAGGGCGGCTGACCGTCGGACAGTGCGACAGATTGTCCGTGTATCTTCGGGGCGCACGGAGGAGTGCGAGAGCCCGTGGCACCATGGGATATGTGCTGACAGCGGACACGTTCAAAATGCCCCTCTGACTGCTGATGTTTCATTCGCAACCTAGCACTTTCGAATCGCTTCGGGCATTGCGGACATGGGAGGTAGTGGACGTCAACCACATGTGCGCGAGCTCCGCTCGTGGTTTTGAAAGGCTTGTTGCAAGCTGGGCAGCGGTAAGGTTTCAACGGCGCCATTGTCGCTCGGTAATATTGTTTCCGTAAATAGCTGGCAGTACTAGATAGAACAGGCTCAAATGACGGGATTCCCCCAGTGTGGTGACTCTATATATATGCGCGGCCACTGGACCATGGTAACGTCCCACCACCTCCAGCCATTCTGAGCGCTCCAAATAGGCCAAACGAGACGTCTCATACCCTCCACAAGGAACGCGCGCTTTGTCAATCAAAAAAAGACCCCCTTGCTGCCAAACTCTCCGCTTCTGGACATTATGAGAGCAGACACCCGATCACAGCCGCAAATTGCTCCGTTGTCCTTCCGGTATTGAGCGCATGGTCCTCTTCCGGCGATGTAGAATTTTGTCGCGTTACTGCTATGTAGATGGCCCCATTCGTCCATCCAGGAGCCGGCTGCCTTATGTATGCCCCGGCGTGTTCCCCGTTTGATGCTCTGTACCCTTCTAGCTTGCCCTTACTGTACCAAGAGCAATGTATGAGGTTTATACAAGTTGCGATTTTCAAGCTACAGTTCCCTGAGATAGTGAGTGCGCGTAATTTTTTCCGAAAAAAGAGACGCATTAACATTCTTAGCAGTGCACCATTCTCACCGCCTGTTTGCCCCAGATACGGACTATCTGGCGAGATCAGTCATCCCTATCTTCGCCCGTCCTAGGCAAGGCAGTTTTCGTCTGATATATCGGGCGACGCATTGTAGATATGAATGGAGGCCAGGCGATGTTGTCTGCCATGATTGACCTTTCTCCACGGGAGTGAGCCCTTCCAAGAACAGATTTCGGAAGACCCATATGTACAGTATCCGGCACATGCAATCCGATTTGCTGTTACATCGTCTCCAACGGGCATCTATATGGTGTGGCGTGAGAAGGCCCAGGATTCAGTCAACGTAAATGCTTTCTCGTGGACAGTCGCTAGAAGTATGAAGGTATGTATATTTCCGCAAACCTCCACGAGTCCTCACACATCACCGCATATGTATTACCGGTAATGGGAGAACGGCTTCGTCTTCGTAATCCATTCCTATCCTGCCCGCCAAAGAATGAATAAACCCTAGCATAAAATGCCTTTCCCAATTATACGGGTCTTTGTTCAGCGAGGTCACAGGGCCCCTTGCCCTTTCCGGCAATCGAATGGCAGCAGATGTGTAAACCTCTTTTTTCTGAAGAGCCAGCTCATAGACTGTTGCCTGTCTGGTCGTCGTACAGTATAGGCTGGACACGAATCGTTCCGGTGTCACAGCGAAAGCGCACCCATAGTCTGCAACGGAGCTGTATAGTGAGGAACGGTGTAGCACAGCACAGAATGGCTGGAAATTCAATGTTTCCAGATACCGCTCCACGAGACTGTTTCTTTAGGGGTCCGCGAGGAAATCCCTGTTTACATGATACCTAGTGTTCATTGCCCTCGAAGGTTGGACAGGAAGTTCCCAACGACCCTAGCTCGCACATGCGTTCAACCATCGCCGTTCCATTGAATTGTAGAATTTGTACTGTTGTCGAGTTGGAGCCATGCAAGTGCCCCGTAGGGCCGGTGAGAAATGAACCCTTGCTTAATGCAATGGTGAACGGGCGCCGTCCACACTGACGATCGGGTCCCTTGGAAGCTTCGGACTCACTTGGCAGCTATCAATCGCACTTTAGCCTGTTCGTAGGTTTTATTCTTTCAAGATTTAACAGGGAATAATCTCGTCGCCTGTATAAAATAGACCTGCCTGGATCGCAAGGGCCGCCATTCCCACCCTTCCAAGGAATTCATCAGCTGACGCACCCCCTATACATACTCTGCTGGAAAATGGCCTCGTCACTATCCCATCACGCTCGGGTGCTCTTACCCGACATTATCGAAGACCGTAGCAGGTCGGATCCTAACAGAGTGTGGGCCATATGTCCCGTGGCCGAAAAAGAGAACCCTGGCGGTCTCCCCAGCCAACGCCAGTTTGAATACCGGACAGTGACTTATGGCGAGTTTTCCAATGCCATAAACCACGTAGCGTGCATTATGAAGGAGTTCCTGGGAGAAGGCTCGTGCTTCGAGACACCGGCATACATTGGCCCTACCAACCTACGCTATTCCATAGTTACCGTCGCTGCTATCAAGGCAGGGTACAAGGTGCGTGCGCCTTGCCTGGGATGGAATGACAGTCCATAACACTGCTGCAGATATTCTTGCCATCGCCACGCAATAGCGCCTCGACGTGCTGCTCCCTTCTAACCCAGATTAACTGCAGGGTTCTCATCACGACAGATCCGGAACCGCCGTCGATCTCGAGCATCACTAAGAACTATGTCATGATCAAGCTCAATATCCCAAGTCTTCGGGATCCCCTAGATGATCAGAGCCCCAGGGCCTACAAGTGCATTGATCAGTCGCCATATGACCCTATATTTGTCCTCCACACTTTGGGTTCTACAGGTAAAGGGATTCCTCGCAAACGCGTGTATCTTTGTGGCTAATTGCGAAAGGCGATCCCAAACCCGTTGTTTATACACATGAGTTTGTTAGCCGCCTTGTGCTGGGCGCTTCACTCGGTGTAGACGCAGGGGAAGACTCGACTGCCTTATGCCGTCTCTACAACACTGGACAGTTTTACTGCATGCTACCCCCTTTTCACGTAAGAAAAACCAGGGGCATCAATTACTTCATCTGAGCTAATCGTCTGTACAGGCTGCGGGGCTTGCGTTTTCTTTACTCCTCCCGGCCTATTTCGATTGCGTCCCGGTCTATCCTCTGCCTAGTTCTCCTCCAAGCATATCCAGCTTCCATCACGCAATTCTCAACGTCGACCTAGACTAGGCCTTATTAACACCCAATGTTATCGCGGATCTCGCCCAGCGGCCTGCGTCGCTAAAGACCGTCTCCACGAAAGTCAAGTATCTCATGTATACTGGAGGAAGTGTTCCGCAGTGGGCTGGTGATATTATTTCTTATTCAACCCCACTCTATCAACTTCTTGGTTCAAGCGAATGCAGGCTACTCCCTTTAAATTTGCCACAGGGGATTAATAATGCAGAGTGCTGGAACTATCTCTAAGTACACCCATGCTTTGGTGCCGAACCTTTCCCTCACGACAATAAGGTATGCGAATTGGGCATTGTCAGACAGTCAGAGGGAGAATGCTACCAGCCTGTCTTGCTGTTTGAAGGCTATTGGGTTTGTCTTTTCACCATTGAGGAAGACAATGATATCATCCGCACGGCCACAGTAGGTCTAGAGATTCGGCATTGAGGGATGAGGCTCAAAGAGGTCCTGAGTAAGATACTCGCTTTGTGAAGGAAACAGAGTGAAATCAACGCCCACCCCGAAGTTCGTCACGCATTGCTAGCTGGCTATCAGCAAGAGCAGACTATCCTCTTGATCGAGCCGGAAAGTCAAGGCACCTTTACGTCGGAACAGAAGGTTCACATCATTGAGAGCTTATGGCCAACGATTGAAGAAGCCAACACCCATTGCCCAGCCCATGCCAGAGTCTCTAAGAAATCGAATCTTACTCGCTGACCCGCCCAAACAATTCGTCCGCACTGGGAAAGGAACGGTTCAAAGACAAGCAACCTGGAAATTATTCGCCGCAGACATAGCGTCTATGGCCCTTGCCAAGAAAGAAACAGTTCAGGGGCCAGCAAGACAAGGCACCGACCACCTGGATCTAGAAGTCGTGAAGTGGACAATCAGCGACGCTCTGACGGATACCGTGAAGCGGGAGACGATAGCAGATGATGTCGACTACTTTTCCCGGGGGTTGGATTCCCTACACATTACCCAATTGTGCAGGAAGCTCCAGTCTACGATATCGCTGCCCTATCTAAAAGTGGACGACATATACTCCAATCCCACAACAACCCTTCTGGCGGAGAGGATAGTCAGCACTGCACCAACTGAAAGACCCCCAAACAACCCAGACAGAGAACGTCTCAGAGCCATACAGGCCTACTTAGATCAGTACAGCACCAAGGTCGACCAGATTGCTCTGGATGCCTCTATTACCAACACCAAGGAATCCCTAGCGCTCTCCTCGAGAAGCGTTATTGTCCTCACAGGGTCAAGCGGCTCGATTAGATCTCATTTATTAGATCTACTATTACAGGATCCACTCGTCACCCACGTCTACTACTTAAACCACAGAATCCAGTCTGAACCAACCAACGGGACGCAAAGTACGGAGCCGTCTCTGTTTGATAAATCAAAAATTACATTCCTCCATGCGGATCTTTCCCGCTACAAACTGGGTCTCAGTGATGCCATATATGATAAACTACGGAATAGCGCTACCCTCATCCTCCATACTACTTGGCCAGTTAACTTCAATCTCTCGCTGAAGGCGTTCGAGTCAAGCTTGGATAGTATACTGAATCTTATCCGCCTGGTCGTAGGCTCTGCCCGCCGTCCCTCCTTCTTTTTCTTGTCCTCTGTCGCAGCTATTCTCAACTACCCGCGAATGAAGAACACTGCAGAGCAAGTTCCTGAAACAGTGATACCCCAGCCACTGAGTGCAGCCGCCAGTGGGTACAGCGAAAGCAAGTATGTGGCCGAACGGATCCTCCATTACACATCAGAAAGGTTGCACATATCAGTTGGAATAGAGAGAATCGGCCAGGTCACTGGACAAGCGCAAGATGGGCGCGGATAAAAGAAGAAAGAATGGTTCCCTAGCCTTGTGATCAGTTCGCGATATCTTGGTGGACTGCCACAGAGCCTTGGTCCATCACGATTCCCAGACAGCGTTGAGAGTCCCCTTGACTGGATACCTCTGGACGTTATATCCAAGGTTCTGTTGGAGCTAATCTGCTCGATGGAAGAGGAAAGAAAGCAACAACTTTCTTTTATTCAACGCTGCTCACCCTCGACCGACGGAATGGAAGAATATTTTGCCAACAATTCGCGATGCCATATCCATTGGCCGTGATAGGCCCCTTGACCTTCTCAACTTCACTAAATGGGTCGATCGCCTCCAGGAGAGCGCTTCCAAAACACTCTGTACATCGACCCCGCACTTTTCAACCCCGAATCCGGCTGTCCACTTGATTCAATTCTAAAGGTCGCTCTTGAAGAAGAGCCCTGTTATCAAGCTCAGTTTATCTCGCTCATTGCAATGCAGCCCGACCTTGCAAGAGCTCGAGAGCCTCAACCCCGAATCCTAGCAACAATGGGTGGACGAATGGCTTGGTCTCGGAGGTCAAAATCAACAGTTCCATACCAGTGGCTCATCCAGCTAACAACCATCAAATTTCGCGGGAGTTTTGTGATTGACATGCGCAGCAAGAGATACCAACACACCTAGGTTTATCTTTATAACTAATTATGTCATCTTTTCTAATATAAACTGGCATTTAACGACTTTACCATAACTAACAAAAGTCCACATATCTAAGTCTCGTGCCAACAAGCCTTGCATTTAGAGACGGATACATGCACCTACCACATCCAATCTGAGATTAACAATAAGTAATCAGTGGATAACAGATCTGAATCCAGGATCATTAAATAGACCACACTGTATAGCTCAATAGATTGCTCAAGGCGGTAAAGTCTGGTACAGGATCCCCTCCAGAACATTGGTGGGCAATGAAAGACATTTGTTAATATCATAAATATAAGACAATGATAAAACTGCACCTCTAACATTCTACTTTATACAAGTGATGATGACCTTCTCAGATCCATACGGCAGCTGTCGGAGCCTTGCGACAAGAGGCTGCCAAGAAAAACACTAAGGTGCGAAGTCATGAATAGGCCGTGAAAGCCGCCTAAAATTCTTTTGTATATAATGTGCCATATATTTTTAGGGCAAAATAAATACATAATGATGCCAGCTGCCTGTGCGTTACGGACGGGTAAGCAACCTCTTCTGGATATCTCGGATACTGTACTATTCCACCTATTCAGGCACCAGTGGACTTGTCAGAACAGGGCGTCTCGTATCAATTGTTGAGACCCCACCGCCCATACAAAACTGGCTCGGTTAAGGTTAATCATAAATAGGCCCATTATTTTGATAGGCAGATGTATTCAAGCCGTTGCAACCATCTAGATTAAGCAGTATAATAAGCAGTATTTCAGACATCAGCACGTTTAGCAGGACGCCAATCAATTAAAACCATCAGATACTCCACGACGGACTTGTCGGTCCATATAGCACTTCAATCCCCAAGGCTTTACGGAGATAAGAAAGCTGCCATTCAATGTTAACCACCACAGACGCCACCATTTCCTTTGCATCATGAAGATCGATGCTTCTTACCTCAACTTGAGTCTTCCATTACTCGAGCTCGTGGCGCAGTTTCTCGGTGTCTTCACTCCACTTCTCCTGGGACTCCAACAGTTCTTGCTCTTTCTGTTACTGATACTGCGTGTACGCAAGCTAAAGCTCTTCTTTTTCTCGCCCAAGCCTTCTGATAGTAGCCGTAAAGCTACTGGCAGAGCAATGCTCATCAGCGTTATTCTATAGTTCAAAGTTAGCTCAGTTCATGTCTGAAGAGCTGGCGGAACAAGGACCTCTGGTACCGACTTCCCTGGGTGCACCCTCTCCCGCAGGATGGCTTCTATCATATCACCGCAATCCAAGGCAGTGCTTATTTGCTGGAAAACTCCAACGCTGCTACTGCTTAGATTGGATTAAAAGAGATCTTTTACTGAATCTGTAACAACCCAGTTATACGGGTCCTCGCAGCTCGGTTGGAGGCACACTTTGTCAGGCGGAATCACGACGCCAACCCTTTCTTCTATGTGCGTTGTCAGCTCACGAATAGGAAGGCAATAATAATCTCCGGGGCTTGTAAGCGGCTAGAGAGCGTACTAATATGATCTGCAAGGGCCTGCCGGCATTTATTCCTCCAAAAGGCCCGTTTCTCGTTACTGGACATTGCCATCTCGGAACCGAGCACTAGCTGTACCTTCGGTATCAGTATCGTTCTCTTCGCTTCAGGATAACCAGAGAAGTCCTCTTAAGATTTATACACTGACTTCGGTATACTATAGCTTTGCTTCATACGAAGTTTCGGAAACACACCCCATAATCGAAGGGTTGTTAGAGGTCCCGCACACATTGTACGAACAGCATGCTTTATCCATCTTTAATGATGCGTGTATGCATTATCTAAACTGAAAACACCCTTGCCTGAGTCGAACCTTGCTGTTGAACACCGTGAAGAGTCTATCCACATCAGGTTGTCGCGATGGTGAAACATTAATCTTATCAGGGGCGAACTGTGTTTGAGCACTTCAGCTAAACCACTTCACCGCTCGTTAAATTGCTGTCTTACTGCATGTTTTGTTGAACCCCGCAACCTTTTGCGCTCCGACCTGGTCAATTCCGCCGTTGACATGACCAACATGAGTGAGGAACGGTGCATACACTAGGTGAATAAATAACAAGTGGAAGGTTGGATGTGTTGAGCATCATTCTCACGCTCGGGCTACGAGAATGCATCACAATCTACCCACCCTTCCTAGGTTAGTGACACTTAGGTAGCAGTCCACTTTATTTATCGAGTGATGCTGCTACCTTCTACCAAGTATTGTAAACGTAATCCTCCTCTATGAAGAATAGGCCCTACAGATTAAGTAATCGGGGCCGACATAATCCGCCAGATAGCCTCCTGGATTTTATAGAAAGAGAAGCTAAGTGCTTGTGCCTTCGATGTTTTCTCTAAGATCATGGTGTAACCCAGTATCTTTAATTCGCGGTGCGCCTTTTAACATTTGACAGGTTGGAAAAGAAGTTACGGCCACAAGAACGCCCAAACCGGATTCGCCCCCAGATGCAGCCTGAGACGCCGCTTTCTACGCCGCCCTCATATACGGAAATCGATACGGACACAATTTTAGTACTTCGTTGCATTGTATGCGGGGCTTGTCGATCGTGACCCAGAACTCGAAGGAATCTTGGATGAGACGGGCGTGCTCGATGCGGGAACGGGAGTAGTTTTGTTTTGCTGGAAGTAAGGGGTTGTGATCGATTTGGATGCCGATTCCTGGTGCGGTGGCCCGCTGGATATCGGGGTGCTTCGTACACTGCTTGGCAAGTGAACAGGGTCAGCATGGCAGTTGACTTCGTGCATATCCGTTCGGAGCTAGTCGTCGATGTCCGAATTGGGGCACTAGTGGACTCTGACATCCTATTAATCACGGTTACAGTTGTGGCTGATGGTGTCTCTTCCTTGACACTGTCTATTAAAGCTCCATGAAAGTCAAGACTGCCCTGGGTCCCAAAGCTGCCACAGTTTACCACAAAAGCCAACAAAACAATCACCGCACAATCGCGTAGCTGAAACATGCTAGACGGCCTTCTACGTGTGATCGGACGAGAACCAGAACAGCGATATTCTGCAATTTATATCGCACGGCACGGGTTGTCTCTTTGCTTGGAGTTTTAGGCCCCCTTCTGTAGGACCGGCATCACTCAATGTCGATCCGTTTATACTGTTCATCGATATACCTCCAGTACCTCCTCCAAGGGGCGCCTTGTATCAGCTACCTCCATTCTGAGGCCCCCCTTGAATTCACAACGTGATGGGCCTATTGAAAAGTGCTAAATACCAACGGGGAAGATTTTTGAGGGAGGATTCAAAGTTCTGAAGCCGACGATATAATTGGTATAAAGTTCTCCTCCATTGTGGGAATCTGGCGCCTGCTGTCCTTCACTTCTCGGACATGGGAAATGGACTCTGCACTGCTGGTCTCAGCACTCAGCAATGTGACTGGAAGGGCCCAAAGAAGCGATAAACTGGCGGCTAAACCATTCCTCGTCTCGTTGGCCATATATGGATGTCTCTTGTTCATCGCAGTGTATATCTTTACATTCCTTAAAGACAAGTACGCAAACATATTGTACGTTCCAACACAGACTACATGGTGAAGCGTCCAGATTAATGATAGGGGCAACCCTGTAGCCAGCCAAGATGTGACGAAGGTAGAGACCTGGAACGACTGCATGCGGGAAGGGTTGCGTGGGTTGGCCAACTGCGGAGGATACTTGGCAACGAGGAAGGAATGATCGAGAATCACGGAGTGGACAGCTACCTTTTCCTGCGATTCCTTACCCTGGCTCTCAAGCTCCTAGTGCCTCTGAGCCTCCTCGCAGTGCCGGTCTTGGTTCCGGTCTATTACACCGCGAGTTTCGACCGCCGGAATTCCGGCCTGGATCAATTTGGGATCTCTAGCGTGCAAAAGTCAGAAAGTCCTCGATGCTGGATGATTGTTTTAGTTGTTATTCTCAGCAACATTCACATATGCCATCTCATCTTCGGCGAAGTTCGGGCAACCGTGAGAATCAGACAGGCCTATCTCCACAACCCTCAGCAGGCTAAGAGGGTCACCACGCTAACAATAACGGGGATCCCGCCAGAGATGGCGAATGGAACACTGAAGAGTATCTATTCCTTATACAACAATGGTCCAATCCAGGTCATTCGCCCAAGGATGGAGTCCCGTGAGATCAAGAAGACCGAACTTCGCGAGCTTTCCGAAGTCACAAGTTCGAGACGACGAGCTCCCTCTTCCAGGGGGAAGCGGAACACATTTCGTCCAGCAGTTCCAGAAGCCGTGGCTAGCATAGGGGAGAAGGTGTCCAGTAAGTGGCACAGTTACCGCTTACGAAGAGAGCTCAATAGCGCGACAAATGTGGCATTGTTAGTCTTTTCGGACCTTTTCACCGCGCATCTTGTGCTGCAGACCAAAAGCTCCGCTGGCCCTTTTCTGTTGAAGGCACAGCCTTTCGATAGCAAGGAGCTATCAGAAAGGATGTACGCGGGAGACACCTTGCGCCTCACTCCCATCAAGGATGCTATTGTCCGGATTCTGCTGGACGCGTTGTCGATATTCTGGGCCATACTAATATCCTTGAGCGGACTTTTGTACCTCGAGCCAGTTACCTCACGATTAAACAAGTTGTCTGACGAACAGATGGCCGTCATACAAGGTTTATTGCTACAGATAGCGTTGTTAATTCCATGTGTTGTTTCCCGCTCATTGTATGCTGGATGATTAAGCGAGTCACCGTCTTCCAACCGTTGTACACGGAAGTACTTATCCAGAGACATTATTTCATTTTCCTATACGTGCAGGTGTTTCTGGTAGTGTCAGTCTCGTCCAGCGTTACGACCATGGTCCCAGACATTGTTCAGAACGTCCAGTCGGTCCCGCAAATATTAGCCGACAACCTGCCGAAGGCCTCTAGCTACTTCTACTCATACCTGCTTCTACAAGCCCTTACACAGTCAGTTATGGTGTTATTTCGGCTTCCAGAAAGTCTCTGGATACGCATCCACCGCCATGCACGCAGATCACTGCCGAAGACCATCCGATGGAGCCTGCTCTATCCAGTCCTGACGAACTTACTCTGCATATGTACGCCATTCCGCGTAACTTTCATGTGGGACCTACTGACTGCTGCACAGGTATCATATATGCCATCATCTCTCCGCTCATACTGGTGGTTGGAGTGGCCGTATTCGCCGTTCTGTGGCTTGTCTATGTGTATCAGGCAGTCTATGTCCTGGACACGGATGTTGAAACTGCCGGACTACTATGCTGGCAATCGCTCAATCATTTGTTTCTCGGCGCTTATACAATGAATATATTTTTGGTTGGGCTTTTCGTCTAACGGGGTGCAATTGGACCCACAGCTGCCACCCTTGTGTTAATAATTGGAGTTACACTTGTCCAAAGGTACATCAGACGGACTTTCCATATGCTGGTGAAGTACTCGTCAGCCTCCAATAATCTAACTGACGAAAGTCAATGTTCGGATGACTAACGGAATTGGACCTTCTCCTCCTCTGTTCGCCACCCTTTTTTTGTGGCTCGTCTCATCTGGGGAGCTATTTGGGGCGATGATCATTCAGATATTAGCCACATGACACGAGTTAATGAATGTGCACGCAACTAACCAGCATGGTCATATCTCCAGAATCTGAAGCTTGAGCCCTTCACTATTCGGGAACCTGGTCTTGTGACTACATAAAAGCTCCATTCACTCGGTTCGAGATGTGACAGAAATGTTCGAAGATCACCCGATTCCTATGCTAGACTGGCCGCCGTACTCGCCTGATCTGAACCTTATCGAGCGCGCCTAAGATGAGGTAAAAGAGATAATATATCGTCTAGATCCTGCGGCTTTTCTCTGGCAAAAGAATAATTAGATTGGCATTCTCCCATAGAGCGAGCGCGGGAGGAACTAGGCCAGGATTACTTCAACGCCCTAGTGGACTCCATGCCTAGGCGAATTCAGGCACTTGAGGCAGAACGATGAGATACTGTACCAACCACTGGGCCAATCAAATCTTCCAAAGGACTCGTGATGCTTCTCTCTATAAATTACAAACCTCGTTTAAGATCCCTTGTGTTACAAACAGTCAGTAACCTGATGAAAAATATATCAGTGTTAGAGGAGTCATACAAAACTAAAACTTGGGTATTGCAGTTACGCTTTTCCCTTGAAATCCTAGATAAGAATGAGCAATCTATCAATATTACCTAGATTTGCAACATCAAGTTACGTTTTTAGGAAATTGCTAACCCCTTTCCAAACACTACGCCTTAGAACCAACGCAGGTAATGTACTCGTGGCTGAGCAGTTCCACCATTGGGGTATTCACATGTTTCACCATGCAGGGCCGGGTGCCTTATGAAGGCCCCTTCTACCCTAATTTCAAAGCTAACAACTAAATTATTTCCTTTTTCCCTTTGAACAAAAGTTTACAATGGAATTCATACCCCGACAGATTCTGCTTGAGATATTCAAATTACTTGATTCAAAGTCACTTTGCGCATTATACCTCATTTCAAGAACAATGAAGAACTCAAGCCGCCGTCTCCTATATCGAAGCTTCAATGGGAAACTCTCACCAGAACAATGCTTGGAGTGTTTGAGGGGCTTTTCTCAAGTACTTCACAAGAACTCTTCCCTCGGCCGTGAAATAAGGTCTGTTTCCGTTTGGAATATACCGGAAACAAATGTTAGCAGCCTTGAAGACATCTTCAAGATCCTTCTCAAGCAAACTCCTAATCTCCGCTGCCTCGTGGTACCTAGCTATCGACGATTCACAAAATTCCTCAACAATCTTCTAAAGGACAATGATTTTCTGGGTCAACTCCGGATTTTCGACTCGCGGATGGCTGGTTCGACTGATCTTAGTAGCTTACAGTGGTGGTGCCCTATCTTTAGGCCCCGGCAGTTATCATACATTTCGCTCGCAAACTGCGAGGTTTGGAATCACAATGACATTCCACCTGAAGTCCAAATCAGTGGAGGACTTTCAGTCCGTCACATTGAGATCGAGGCCAGTGTTTTGCGCTACTCTACTCTGGCACGCTTAATTCGGAACTGCAAACGCCTTGAAACGTTTAGATATGATGAATCGCCAAGTTTCTACGACGGAGACTCAGATCCTGGAACCATTATCCGCGCACTTTCATTGCATCAGGACAGTCTCAAGCAACTCCACCTTGACTGTCCTTCGAGGGGCGAGGATCAGAACCATGACCAAGTCCCAAAACTTGAATCCTTGGAGAGTTTTCTGAGTTTGGAAAAGCTATATGTCACACAAAGCTCTCTCCCTCGGTGTCCTTTGCTACCTCCATCGCTAAAAGTCCTTGACATCAACAGTCGATTAGAGCCCTTGGAGCCGGAGCTATTTCACAACCTTGGAATTGCAAGCCATTCATCACTAAAGGCATTGTCAGAGCTGTATATTGATTTGCTTAAATTTGAGGATTATCATGAGGGGACATTTGACAGCTTCAACAGCAGAGTCTGTATTGATCTACTGTACTCCAAAACTGACTAGACTTCATGTGTTTCAAGCAATTGCGGTCCATTTTCAGCCCAGAAAAGGGGGTGAACGGGTATGTGCTTGTATGGTGGTCGAAAAGCAGGACTAAATCCAACGCCAATTTATGATAACCTGGTTCTCCCGTAGCCAAGTTTAGATCCCTTGAGCAACTACGAAGCGGTACATGATCACCAGCGAAATCAAGAACGCTCCGCAGCACTTATGTTACGACCTCTATCTGGAAATCAAGCTCGGTGTTGATTACAACACCCAGGGCTGTTTGTGACCGGAGCCAGTAAAAGCCTGCCAATAGTAACTACATCTAGAGAATTAGTAGAAGGAGGCCCCCCTGCAAACTGACGATGATGATTTCGGGCCTTAACCCCATACCGGTAGTCGGATTCTGGGCCACACTTCTCTAGGCTGGCCCCTTCTCCCTGCCTCGACAGGTTCGTGCAACCATATCGATCGGGCTACTCACTTTTTGAGCTACTATCACCAGGCTTGTTTTAGTCAATGTATTACATTTTTCGCATACTCATGCAGTACCGGTATTTGGGCCCCTGAAACCTCCGATCGTTGTAGGTTTATTGACGCTATTCGTAACACTTGCCCGTGCTATTAACCGGTACGGGTTTCCAAGATTCCCACCCCCAAGAGCGAAGGCGGCACAATTCAGCCCGCTTATTTTCTTTTCAGCCGCGCCGTTTTATCAAAGAGCTATAAGATTCAAAGTGTGGGTTTTGGCGATAATAGAAGCATCAGTGCGACTCAGCCAACATGGACATCCGGTCCACGGCTTACCTTCGGCGAAGCCTCCCGGTCTCTTTAGGGATCTTCCAATACGCAGCTACCATTCAATGGTGCGCGTGGGTCGCTAAGTCGTCTGTCATGACAGCAGTTCATTGTTACTGTGTCTCATAGGAACGAAAATGGCCTTTGATTGCTATGGAAAGGTAGAATGGGGATAGGCTACGCCTCATATGGTTAAATAGTAAGAAATCCGACTCATCCCCGCACTTAGCCGTAGGCAGCGCCTGACTGACCATCATCAGAATAGGCGAAGTGAACGAACGAGTCCTCGCTTGTTCGATTCAGGTGAGATCTTTCCCTTTGTATGTCTGAGCACGCATTTTGTCCGTTATGGAGAACTTCGTCAGTCTTTACTAATTACTAGGTTCCGCAAGCAATCGGATAGTGACATACGCCTCCCAGCTGCCTTCTCAAGGTTTTTTGAAAAGCGGAGGAAGGCGTTCTGTTGGGCGGATAGGTTGGATAATAACTCCCCTCTCTCATCTCGCGAGAAGGATAGGTTTAAATCTTTAAGAAAGCTGAAGAAAATATGGTATAGAGGAGCCATATGACGGGGTATGTTCGCTCCTTTTGACAGATGTTGCAGTTCATAGTATCCTTTTGGGTCGCTCCTTCTGTAGTTCTTCCGCGGCGTTTCTGGGATAGTCGAGATAGTGAACCAGATTTTAAAGTGACTGACTAATAGTTGAGCAATCCGGGCCTTATTAGGACCGTCTGCGTATTTCTCTTCGGTTTCGGCAAGGAAAAGCGATGCGTCAGCACAGTTCCAGGATAAACTATTGCCAACAAGCTTTTTTAGAAATATGTCTGAGTCGAGTTTGGACCTGAAATAGTCCAGATTGGAGAAATTCAGCTGGATTGCGGTGAGAATAGCAATCCAACGATTCTCATCAATAATGGGCCATCGCGGCTTTTGATAGGCTGTAGCCAATCAGTATAAGGGATGCTGTACAATGTTCTGAGCCGGGTCCCTTACTATAAAGCTTTTTGGCGAGGTTGACGCACTGTGAGCGCAATTTGCTCATCCATTCTTCTTCTTCCCAACGTTCCTTTGATAAATGAGAAAAAGCTTTCACATATTCCAGGAGAAGAAGTCTGCGGAAACAACTGTAGCTTCGCTGATAGTTGACGGCGTAGCTAGGATGGAATGCGTTCACTCGTGTAGTAGTGCAATCATCGGTGATTCGAAGTTTTGGCTCCTTAAAAACTTTCCCCACTCCTATGCTTTGCAATCCACTGACAAGAGGTTCCACTGAATCACTCTGGTAAGAACACACGACGACATCTGGCGCCTTCAGTTTAACCATCTGGCTAAAAGCATGCTCAGCGTCCTTCACAAGTTCGGCGTCGTCTGAGCCCTCGGGGTAGTACGGCAGAGTATCAAATACACTGATGTCGTCGAGGGTCATTTGCCCGCCACTAGAAACAAGCAGTAGTTGTCGTATTGCTTCTGTTGTGCGGCAGGCAGACGTATCTGCTGTATAGCCGTTATGGAATGTTTGATTTTCCGGAGGTTGGTACAAGGCGATTAGAAGACCTCCTTTGGTTCCCGGCCCTGCGAGCTCCAGACCGTGATTAAGTTCATCAGTTGAAATTGGCTGTTTGTTTTCGGCATATAACAAGGTCCTTCCGAAGTTTTCGAGGGTAACAAGGTGTGAGCTCTCATCAAAGAAGGATGGTACCCGTAACCGCTGAATGATTTTTTGAAGCCGGTGGTCAACAGGAATCCCCAGGCAGTCCATCTTGTGAATAGTCCATGCTACCGCGACGAGAAATTTTTGACTCGCTAATTTAGTTGCAATAGTCTCGCTAATTGCATTTTTTTTGTGGGTTTGTTCGGGACCCTGCTTTGGAGCAAGTTGTTCACGCTTGGACTTGAGGCCCGCGCTAGTGTCTTCTAGAAACGGAACCACATTTACAGATCTCGGAAACGCATTTTATTGGTCTGAGATGATAACTCTATAGGAACCACGGGAAGTCTTTATTACATCGGCATAAATGTACCGTTGTTAATGTCGTCTAGCTAGTGTCTGTACGCATTGAGTTGCTACTGACAACTTCCTTGCGGCATTGTGGTCGAGCAATGCTGTCCGCTGTTGATACATAACTGAATACTGTCAGTTCTGGTGGCATTGGTGACCGGGTTTTGTTCTACATTGGTGACCAATCGCCGAAATTAGTGTCAAGACTCTGCAAGATGCTAAAATGAAACAAAGAAGTACGAGAAGGAGACAGAAAAGAAAATGAAAGATGATGAAGGCGGAGGCGAGTATGAAAGCGGAATACAACCAGATCCTATGAGTCCTCGGTGCTACTCCATGCCCGATCGCATAGCTCGTCAAGGCCGTTGGCGGAAGCTGACCACCCTCCGAGGTATATAACTGACGTTCAATGGACTCAATTCGAACCCCACTTTCAGACGATCAACATGGCCCAGAATGACCTTGATGAGAGACTTGTCTACCTGACCTGCCGGCATATCTTTCAGGGCTCTAACTCGTCAGTTCGAAAGCGAAAGCAGGTGATGAACTTGATTCACCGCAATCAACCTGGCCTTACAGATATTCTGCGGGAATATAATATCGACCGCACGTGTAACGTTGTCCAGAGGCTCCTTAGAGACCAGGTTTTTCAGTCTTCCGTAAGAGCGAAGATTCGATTTCCAGAGTTGTTTGACGTGTCTCCTGCCCAGAGCGCCGACCGAGAAGCTTCAGAAGCGGAGGCAGCACGAGACGAAGCAAACGCAGTAAAAGAGATCTCAGAGAGGGAAATCCCAAAAGATTACAGGCCGAATTCTCAAGCGCAGCTGGCCGCGGAGGTAACCAAGGAATCCGACGGTTGGTACTTCGATTGTTGGCCTTTGAGGAAAGCATTGACACCTGTCATTAGCCCATGAAACCCCGCGCAAGTCGACCCCGTCGTTATATCCAGTGTATATAAAATACCGAAGCCAACACCTCCGCACAACCAACATTCAAAAAGTGGTGGAAGAAGCTTGTTTCGCCTACACTCAGGAGAAACTTCCTCAACTGCTGGTAAAAAAAAGGTTGGGACTGCCCCGAGGCTGCCGAACTCACTGAGTGGGTTAAACTGTTACGTCAGCATGCCGGTGAGCAGATCAAGACGCCGAACGAAGGATTCGAACTCCTCTGTGAACTAAGACACTCCGCTGTCCACCAACTTCGAAAGACGGCTCGGGGGGTCCAGCGCCTGGCCGAAAACGCACAATCCTTTCTTGAAGCGTTGAACGACACTCCCCGTTCAGAGATGGTCTCCCATATTCGCAGGGAGTTGAATTTGGTAATTGAAGAATTGAGGCACAATAAAGACCTCCTTGAGGGAAGTTATCTAGCAGAGCTGCAGGAAATCCAGGCCAAATGTGCAGCATTGGAGAAAAGGGAGCAAGATGCAAAGAAGGTCATGGTCGATAGTGACGCGCAATGTCTTAACAACGCTGATCAACGTATCGAGAGGGTATTTAAACATCTTGGTACATACCGGTATATTAGAGATAAAGGTAGACGAGAAATGCTAATAATATAGCTCACGGGTACATCCGATTCGGAAGAAGAGTTCCTTGAGGCTATTATAGCTGTCAACAGTTCTAATTAGTATAGTCAAAACGTATTCGGGCGGTCCTACTGTGATGGATAAAAAGTATTTTACTTTATCTACCGGCTATTGAACAAGCTAGCAGCAAAACCTTTCTTAATATATAGTAACGGAGAGACTATTTAATTTTCAGACGTGGTATCTGGGACAAATACAGTCCCCCTTTTATCCTGGTAGGTATACATACAGCGACATAACCAACGCCGCACTTAAAATTGATCAAGTGGTTATTTTCTCTTTTCTCTGATAACGGCAACCCCTTCACATACATAATAAACGAATGCGAGTTACAAGGAAGGGAAAGGTGCCTCTAATCTCCAGGGCGTCCCTCTATACTTACTCATCGTGAACTCTTGCTATATATCACATTGAAGTTCTATTTTTCTTTAGTTTTACTAACAAGAAGTACAAGCCACAGACGCGCATGGTGTATTTACTGAGGTAGCTCTATAGTATAGCCGCTGAATTCTGGCTGGAAGAGGACACAAACATCTAGGTGGTATCTTTTAAACAAAGAGCGTAGACTTGATGTGCATACATGTATCTGTGTACCATTATCGAGGCCTCTTATCATATAGCATGGTAGTTGTACATTGATACATCCTATATACCAAGAAATAGGCGATATTGGCTAGCCGTTTTCAGTATGATCTATGATCGCGTGCTACAGGGACTAAACAGTGAAGTTTCAGGTTGAGCAAGGATGACAGAAGTCCACTATAGAGCTTTACTGAACATGCAATTCTTAGAATCGTAACATTTCAGCAACCTACCTGAAGCCTACCACTCCCATTGCCTGAACCGAGCCTCTTTAAATATTACACATTGGAGATTGTGCCTGAATCCTTAGATAGACTGGAAGGAAGACTTACATCAGAACCACTGCAATAACAAAATCATCTGTCCTGAATGGAGGGCCTAGAAACCTGCCTAGTCCGTAGAATAGCTAGGTCTTTCTTCACATGCAAGGTCCTTGAACCAATCAGTTAACGAATAACTCTTTACTGCTACTTACTTCTATCCAATAAACTAGCAGATTTCAACATGCTACACAAGAGTCGTTCCAATATTAGGTGGTCCCGACAGTAGACTGAAGGCGTCAAGAACACTACCAATACTATAAGTATCCTGCTGCCGCCTGTTGATCGGCCAGAAGAAATATTAAATGCACCATAACATTACCAGACATGTCGCTGTACATCACAGATACAGGAAGATAGAAGACTCTAGCAGGGAAAATTCGTATTTCCCTACACGGACTCAGTTATGCATACTTCGGTAAGTTGTGAAGGAGTGAGCAAACGGTGCCATCCTAACAGTTCTACATAGGCTATTTCTAAACCAGACCCAACATCCCGCACAGAAACACGCCTGGATCAACGGCATATCAAACTATTTAAAGTCTATGAGTGAAGTTGGCAGACTCTCCCAGCCTTCATCCATTGACCACCTGCGGAGTCAATGCATCTATGCATTATAAACTTGTGACTTCCAGTTATTTACTTTATGTCTTGGAATATTTATATTTCTGTCCCCAAAGCCTCCGATTCAACGCCCCGATAGTCGCCAAGAGGTATGTGGCTTGGGGACGGAGGAGCTCCTAAAATTTAAATACAGTCTATGGTGGTACCCAACATACAGCTACTCCGACAAGGAAGTAGTGCGGGTTTCCAGGGTTCTTGCTCATGAGCTCGTGTATTACATGCCCGGGTCCACAAGTACTTTTCTTTCACAATGCCTTGGGGATCCTGGTCCCACACTTGGTGGAAACCTTTTAACTATTCGCGATTATATCAAGGCTCGCCTTTAGGATTACCAGCATGATTGGGCGTTGGAAGTAACTATCACACGAGCGCGAAGGATGACGGCAGAGCTGTAGAATCACATGCGACAACTATATTCTTCTAATTTACATACAGACTAGACCGAGCAATATCTCTCCACAACATGCCTCTCATATCCGTCGATGCTGCCAAGTATGGAGGGGAGTAAAAGTTCCAGAGAGTCTTTATTTCTAGAACAGAATTCTACTGTAACTAGACGCGGACATGTCAATATCCCATCTCATGACTTACTTATTTGTCGCATTAAATGAGAAGTCGTCCAAGGGACAAGTTACTTAGCGGGCAAAGGATCTACTCGAGGGCTTGTCTCTAGTTGAACAAAGAAAAGCCTCAAGAAAACCATTAGCTTGGCAAGGATGGTAATCATAGAAATCAAAGTTACACAGTCTCTCAAAATATTGGTTCCATCTAGATAACCCGTCCTCTATCAAGCTTGCAGAAAACGGCCGCCTCAAAGACAATATTGATTATCGCGAAGTGTCCAGGGAGAAATATGACTTAGTTAGGTCAAGCCGGAGCTGATGTGCGCGGAGCCTAGCCCATTTGCGAAAATTTCAACGGCGTACATACTCAAAGATAAATACAAATATACATGAAGTAGGAAGGATAATACTCGTCGAGAGAGAAATTGTCCCTTTCTTCATGTCATGCGGCACGCTTGCGTCATATACAGGGTCCGTGTAGCCAGCATTCGCCAAGGGCCCTCCACTCCCAGGCAAATCCTCTGACCCTGTGGTCCCTGGCCCAACCACCCCGCCTATAGCTAGTGGGACTGGCCTGTGCGGAGACGCATATCCCAGCTCTGTCTCTGACGGAGATACATCTATAAGGCTAGGTAAGGCACCGCCACCCGCCTTGTTCTCAGCATCCTGCGCGGTCATGTCGTACGCAGTCACCCTACCAGACAGCAACACTGAACCAACTGCCGTGGAAGGATGGATAAACGGTATCGACCAATCGGGGGCTTCCTGGATTACATTTACCTGGGAGTATGCACGGCTTGCAGGCGTAGGGTTCGGTGAGGTGATCTGGGGACTGCCTACTCCTAGCCATTGCGGTGGACCCAACATGCTTATATGGATTAGCCCTTTCAGAATATTGAACGTTGTGGAAGGTAGACGGTCCGAAACACCAATACTAAAGGTCTTATCACCTGCTACAGAAGTGATTCCACCCATGGTGGATACCTCCTGTAGTAGTGAACTCATTGAACTGGGGAAGATAATGCCAGCTTAATCCAAGATGCTTCCAGACGTCAAACGTGTTCCCGAGTCACCCGTAGTGCTTTTAAGGAGGGTAACCATGGAATCTGGATTTACAAGGCTCGGATATTCGGTTATGACGGTATAGACATCTAAGCTTCCTGAGAGCCCCACCATGCCAGCCGTCGAAACTCCTTAAAGGATCTGTGGTGGTCTCATTACTGTAACGCCGCTATCTCCATCTATACTATCGATGGATTGCCTCGTCATCACTCAGGATATATCATTTTCAAGGCTCGGCGTTTCTCCCTGTTAGCCGTCCGTCAATAAGGGTATTGATATTTGGCTTTTGGTTTGCTCAATGTCTGCAACTAAGGTTTGGAGCGACTTGACTATAGTACTGCTCTCTAGTAGGTTGGGAACTGCCGGATCTAGTGTTTGGACACTAATCTCTTCACTTTCGGTACCTTCTGCAGCACCAGGGACAGTATCGGAGAAATACTAAATTGGTTGGCTACTGATGTTTGTGTCATGGGGATTTTGCTGTGTGGGAGACTAGCTTCCCTAACTAACATCCACAGTTTGGGTCCGAGTCGGATGGGTGGGTACACTAGTCAGAGAGATCTAAATACCTATTAAAATCAAAGTCATAAAATGGAAGCTCTAGATCTAGCCAACATACTTGCGTACTTCTGCTCCTACCATCCTATTATATCGTCGAAGACAAGTATCCTTTTTCCAATGGGGGTTATGACATCCGATCAACGGGCGAGGTCCGTAGAGTATCGATTCCAAGAGAACGGTCCAGTGTCTGCACTCTTTTAGAGTGGGAAACTCATCCTGCGCGTATCAACGGCGGGTTCAGCATATACTATGCTTTCAAAGATGGTGAACGAGCACGTGTCCTCCTACCAATGGAACTTGGCTCTAGTGAATCTCTGTCCCAACGATGTGCCGTGGAGTCAGTGCCAGCGTAATTCCAGAGTATTGTCCACATCAGTAATCCAATGATGTTTACACTAACCGGATACATACTGTGTCATGCGGTGAAAACGTGAACCTATTTCAGTGTTTGCATGTGTCCGCATTTTCAACCTATCTATTCGCCCCAGGCTACCTGCGCGAGACATGATGTATAAAATAGACTCTGCTGTCCTTTTCAACTAACTCTCTCATGAATTGCAGGGGATCTAAAAATATAATGCCTATAATAGTTACCCACGATTCATATGTTCTCAGCTAGAGATCTTCTCTTGGCCATACGGAGAAAACGTTTACGGCTTCCGAACACAGAGAAGACCCCGTCCTTTTGACACAATAATGCTTTTACAAGTCCCAACTTGACTCACTCGTGGTTACTGATTTCATATATTCGACGCGCTTGTCTTTTCCTCTGTTCAACAGTTCGAGTCACCTTTTTAAATTGGTCAGAAGTCCTTAGAGCATACGTGACACAGTTAATTATGCTGAACCTTTTGCGAACCATAATATTGTCATGTAGCGCTATAGAAACAGGTGTTCCATATTTCACTGTGGCTTCCCAACCCCTCTGGTAGAATTATCACGCAAATATCAGTCTGATATAGGCCGGTCTCTCTGAGCGACGCGTTATCCAAACTGCGGCCACCTTCTTACGTCATGCTAAAACTTCTATCTAAGACAGCTAGAAGGCTGGGCCTTGTGGTGGTGCATATTACTGTCGTTCGCTCTCATCACGGGGAGATACGGACCCTTCAGTCTACTTTCCCACGATATTCTCGTGAAGTGAGTTGCCTATTTAGGACTCTGTGCACAGATCTGATTGTTGCAGGAGGTGGGCATTAACTCCACGGCGGTATACGAGAGCCCCTGCGAAAACATGGAGTCCTCTGAGACTCTGTTCACTACAAGGGAGTATGACGGTAAGATCTGCGTCAACATTTATACATAGACGTTCATTAGCTTACTTCAAGCACAGAAAAGGAATTAATGGAACCGCTCGGTGATCGAGGAAGAGGAGAGATGGAGCGCCCTGCCTCCGGGTTGCTGGTGGATAAAGAGGGGATCTAGTATTGTCTTTGATGTTTGCAGTATAGAGCACTCCGGAGGCACAAATACGCGGTACGAATAACGCCAGCAAATAAAATAGTCAACAAGCGTTGTTGCCCCACCACTCGAGCGGATTGGATGCGCCTAGGTAGTCGATAGCTCACTCTATTAAGCACATGATTTGAATATTATATATGTACCGTTGGGTATGGCGATTGGTTGCTGATGGCCAAAGCGAAAAGCACTCACCGATGCCCGCAGCCCCTCTAGCGCCATTCCACGGTCATGCCCCGGTGAGGTAGGACTGTGAAAAGTAGATCTGAAAGTGCCTATTTCGAAGCTGGAATTTGCGTCCCTGCCTACCCACCACCTTGCCGACCACATAGTACAGATCTAGTTATAGATCACGATACTTGAAATGGTCTATGTATAAGAAAGTAGAGCATAGTAAACTCCACTCTACATTCGTTAGCGGCGGGTTTTTTTGTTGTCTACGACCTCAGAAATGACGACAGGCACTAGGATTCGGACCCAGCGTCACAAGACAGCCAGTGGCTCGACTGCTCCCTCGCCAGATAGTATTGTAATATTCCTGTGGCATAGAACGTGGTGGTTCTGCGGTGATCAGCCCTGTAGACATTACACCGATTAAAGCGTATGGTCCGAGGATTGACAGTGAACAGTGGGGTGGGCGGCTATCAAAAACGCAGGGATCTACCACGATGGTCGCGCCCTATGATTCGTTCGGCCGAGGTGTCCGGGCGGCAACTAGAAACCAACAGTGCGAAAGCGAATGGAAAACCATTATTAATGTTCCGCACACTAATAGATAAAACTATATATAATTCTACCTTTCTAGATAAAGAAGAAAGATATAATAGAAACTAGCTAATCCTTATAAAAGAGATTAAAAATAAGAATAATCTTATTATCCTATAAATATATATAATATTTTTTTTAAGGCTGAGATTCCTATAATTTAGCTAAATCTAGTTATATAAGTCCTATATATAATATCTAAGCAAGACTTGCACCTCTACATGATATTTAAGACTAGTAACTATTTAAATAGTAAAACTAAATAAATCATAGGTATAATTAAGTGATCTAATTAGGCTTTATATTAATTCTGCCAGCAGTAAACACCAAGAAATTTCATTTACAGGATGGCCGCTATTGCCCGCCGTACATTCTTCCGGGATAGACTCCTATAGCGCGAACCGCAACCGATATAAGTGATTTGATCACCACCCACACCACACATGGTACGGATACTACCAACACTCAACAAAACCCTACCATGCAACCATGCAGCCTCCCCCCCTCCGACTAACAGACCTACCAGCCCTAATCTGGCACTTCACCGAGAGCAACTTCACGACATTCGTACTCCCCAACACGGCCTTCGGTTTACTCGCCGCTCTCGCCGCCCCCATCCTAACAAACCACCCGCACAGCCCTAATCCCCTCTCCCTCCTGCTCCACAGCACCCCACGCATCCTCCCTCTTCAACTGGACCAACCTCCTAGTCTTCGATCTCGCCAACCAACGCCTCGCCGAATCCATCCGCGAAGACCATCTAAACAAGCCCTGGCGCCCGCTCCCTCGCGCCCGAATCACCCCCCGACAAGCGCAGCATCTCCTCCTCGGCACAATCCCCACGACCATTGCGATCAGCTGGATCTTGGGGGTCCGCAATGAAAGTATCACTATCGGGCTCCTCTGCTGTATATATAATGACCTCCGGGGCGGGGATGAACTGGCCCGGGATCCGATCATCGCGGTGGCGTATAGCATCTTCCTCGCGAGTTCGGTACGCATTGCCATCGGTGATCCAACCGCTGATCTCTCCCCCACGGGGTATAAATGGCTAGGGATGATCGCTGGTGTGATTGTGACGACGATGCAGATCCAGGATTTGAAAGATCAGACGGGAGATCGAGCGCGGGGTCGGAAGACGTGGCCTCTTGTTCTGGGTGATCGCGTGTCGAGATGGTGGATCGCGGGTTGGATGGTGTTTTGGAGCGTGGCGTGTACTGCCTTTTGGGGGTTGTCGGGCTGGGTGGTCATGGTTCCGGTTGGGTTGGCGGGCTGGGTAGGATGTTGTGTTTTGAGGCGGACTGGGGATGCGTACGCGTGGAGGTGGTGGTGTGTCTGGCAGGTGGTTTTGTATGCGTTGCCGGTTTGGTATTGCTGGGTGGGTGGGTCGTTGGGTTGAAGTAGAGTGTTAGGTATGTGTTGATGATTCTGAAGGGGATATATACTATGTTGCTACATGATTATGGCCCCCTCGCGTTCTTTTCCGTGTCATTGATCTTCTCGTTCACAGGCCATCCAGTATACATCAACTCTTATGCTTCTTTTCAACAGCCGTGCTCGACTTTGTATCCCTCTTACTGTCCTGGATCCACCCCCCAAACAACACCTCGTCTCGAACCCAACTACCCAGCAAACACGCACTACCCGGTCCCAGGAGCAGGGTAGCCACCACAGCCATCACCACAACACTCCACAGAGATTGAGAAGCCTTGACTGACATCAGCGCACGCTGCACCTCGACTATAGTCACAATCATGACAAGCAAATAACCCGCAAACTGATCCCACAGCAACAAACTCGCCACGCCATCACCAGGAACGACAGCCTTGGGTGGCATGCTCACCGGAGGGAAGAATAATGTCGAGGGGCTTAGCTCCGCCACATAGATTGGTTGGAAGATGGACGGAAAAAGAACAGTTGCTAGCGAGACGCCTAGGATGAATAGGTGGATGACAGAGCCAATGATGAGGGCTAGGGTGTTGGTCACTCGAACTGCTCGGAGGTGATTTGTGATGATCGCTTCTGTGGGGGCTGGTGTTGTTTTTGGCTTTGCCGTTGACGGTGTTTCACTTGGAATACCTCGAACGTGCCCAGAAACCCGTTCCCGAGCGAGGCGCAAAAGATAAAACCATGCGAAGACCAGGAGCGGGTACAGATTCCAGATGGCGATGGCATATTGCTGAAAGGGATTCCCGACCAGAGAGGAGGGAAGGGCCATGATAACCCCAGGAATAAAGTACCCGAGGAGGATAGCGGGTAGAATCATCCATCCCAGATCGGGTGCTGCAATAATCGAGGCTTGCTGCAAAATATAAAGGGGGACATCAAGCTGAGTGGTTGGCGATCGGATGAGGTATGGCAGGGCACAAAAGACACCAGTGGCTCCGAATGTACAGAGCTGGAAGAGCAGAAGCCAGAGGGTCGGCCTGACTCATGTTAGTTTCAATATACAGAGTAGGTAGAGTGAATCATACTTGAAAAGACTAGGCCGATCCCCGCGCACCGAGGTCGAATAAATCAGAACCAGACAGGGAAGTAGCTGGCCCAGGAAATAAAGACTAATGGCTGCAGCCGATGGATGGGATCCATCCACGGCCTCGAACCAGAACACGACCAACACGTTCAGGAGGTAGTCGATAGGGAACCAGATTCCCGTAAAGGTCTGGCGCAGAGTGAACAGTGTTCCGGGGAAGACATAGGGCGTGTCTCTATCCACGGCCCGGAAGAGGAGGTCGGTTGAGCCATCCAGGGCTCCCCGGCCATATGTCCCCAGCAACCCTAGCAGGCCGACGGCACCGAGGGCGAACTTGACTTGAAATCGGCTTGTCATAGTTTACTAGTGGAGTGCTGTGCAGTCTGGATGGATGTCAAGGCAATAGAACGAGAAGGGTTTTGAGAGATCCATTGTGCAGTTCTAGCTACTAGAGGCATTATACTTCTTCTTCTATGTTCATTCCCTCGTGTTGCGTTGGGCTTACGTCGAATCAACCCTCCTTTCTTTGTTCTCGGATTGGTGACTCGAAGTGTCCCATTGGCCATTGGTCGGTGTCACTGTCAGCCTTTCCAGCGACGTCAATCTTATCCTCGATAGAATTAGAGCCAACAGACTTTTTTCCAACACACAGATAGGTTGGATCGGAGGTAGGACCCACCATCACGAAGTCCCGGGGTTGATGGGATCGACAGAACCCCAATCCTTTGACATCGCAGCAATAAGAACCTTGCTAGTCTGTCTTGCTAATTTTCTTAAGAGAAATTATAGATAGTATCTAGGAGTAATCATCTTTACTTGGGATTGTCGCTAATTATATGAATAGTATGCTCCATGTTCGGCGTATTGTACCTGATATAGTCTCCCAATCAATTATGTGGTAAGCACTTCATGCAAGCTTCATATACAGACATGGCTGGTAGATATCGTTCTCGAAAACCCTCCAATGGGTCTAGACTGGATAATCATATTCCCGATCAGAACCGATCCAAATTTGCCTGCAGAAGGTTAACCACGTGGCTTCTGGCGTGCGACAGAGTATTGATCCGCTGGATGACAGCGAGGGGAGTATAGTAAAATGACTCAATCCAGGATACAGTAAATAGAACAATCGGCGCCTTGAACTGTCTCCGAGTCGTTGCTTGACCTTTTTCGCTTCTGCCCTGGCATGGTGGTAAATTGTGGTTATACCGACGACCTCCTAGAGCCACGGACGATCTTATCAACGCCAATCCTTTTCCATCGCCATTCTATCCAATCCTCCCTCTTCTTCCTTCTTCAACTCAATGTCCGCCGCCCAATTCATCCGGTGTTTCCTATACGATATTTCAGCATTGCTCTGGTCCTTTGCTCCCAGCTTCCTGGTCAAGGAACAGAGTCAAAAAATTAGGGCGGCAACCATGGATTATGTTCATGGGATCACCTCTCCCCCGCTCTTTTCTAGCTGTTCGCTAATTGCCTGAATTCTAGAGGGATAAATATTCTCATATTTGAGCTGCCAGATACCACGCCATTGCCGTGGATTTCACTGAGCGGGGGTCGCAGTATCGGAAAGGGTATTCTCGAATACCCAGATCATATTTTAGTCTTGATTTATATTCGAAGTTCAGATTGCTAGTGTTCAGTTGGTTCTGTCAAGAAGGGTATTTCGTAGGATTCTGTTGTGTCAGTGAATACCATGTATCTTGCTTGGCTGAAGATTCATCCTTTGAGTGGTCACAGGAATCACGCTTCAAAAAGGAATTTTCTTTGACTGAAGTATCTCAGATCATGTTGGCATACAGAAAACCCCAAATGATTGTGACCCCATTCGCTCGGCATCCGCTAGGTGTTAAACTAACACATGTGGTCCTTCAACTGTTGCTGATCCGTACCATGTAGCCCTAACAGAGACAGCGGTCCCTTCGGTTTAATACCCTGATGTGATTGCCCACCCTCCATATAATCACACTTGCCGCAGGAATTATTCCAAAAAGACCACTCTTACACCCTTCTCCAAACCCACCCGAAATGAATGGCCACTGCGACCTCTCGAGGATCCCTCCACATTGCATGCATCCCCTATTTATGAAGATGGACCCAGTCCATTCCTGGTGAATGCTTTCCAGTGCGCCACAATGACAAGCGCCAATTTCCTTTTTGGGCTGTGACTAGTCCGAGCCTTCAAATCTGAGCGTAGGCTGGACTTTCCGGGCTTCAGTGTTCGGAAGCCCGCCTCTGTGATCAGTCGAATATGTATAACAGACTAAAAGATCCGACAATAGGACGAAAGTAAGGTACAGACAGCAAACCAGACCGTACTTGGTTACGATGACGATGATTAACTCAGCTTCAAAATAGCTGTACAGGATAGAATCGAAAAACTCAGGCAGGCAAGAGAACAACTCCAAAAAACCTGGCAAGCGGCTATAGAAAAGCAAAAGGAACACTATGACAAGCGCAGAAAGCCATTCTACTTTAAAGAAAGAGACTTAGTCAAGTTATCGACCCAGAATCTACGGTTCAAGGGATCGAGAAAGCTAGCCCCGAAGTTTATAGAACCTTTTTAAGTTCTAAAACGGATCGGATTACAAGTATACCACCTCTACTTACCTGAGAAATACGGACGAATCCATAATATATTTCATATCTTATTGTTAGAGCTGTAGAATAATGCAGACCATGAAGAAATATTACTAATACCGGAGCTAGATGACGAGGAAGAATAGAAAATCAAAGAAGTCAAGAACTACCAACAATACGATAGCCAAGACTACTATTTAATCAAATAGAAGGAATGGCCTAGCGAGTATAATTAATAAATCTCTAAAGAAAATATGGATAATACACCCCAAGTTATTCACGATTACTAGAAAAAACAGAAAGGGCCAAGACAGACAACAAAACGCCATCAAAATGATAAAGCCTTAAAAATATTACACATCTAACTCATCAATCCAAACACCAGACCTATAAAATCATCTTATCATTTCCTCGTTGATATCATAATTATTCACAAGGAATCTAGCCCAAATCGCATAAAAAATACAAAACCTACTACAGATAGTAGGCTACGTCCCAACAATCCACGCCCGAATATCTAAAGTTATGTTCACAAACTTCGAAAAAAGACCAGACATCTAAACACCCATCAAATCATAGGAATATGAATGGGAAAGCTGTCATGAAAAGCCCAAGCTTCCAGGACTATTATCATATCCTCCTCGTCATCTGAACTATCGTCTGAATCATTTTCAAAGACCGCCAGAACATCAGGGAAATGTTCACGGACCACATCTATTACATCGCGGAAAAGGACAGTCATCGCTGCTACCCAAGTTGTATAGCCCGCATCCCCCGGCAGCAAACAAAGAAGTGTCTGTTTATCGTGACGACGGAGCTCCGAATGGGACGCGTCAGCGCCAGGATGCGGAAACTGACGAGCCACATTCGAAATATATAAGGAAAATGCTCGGGACTGGGAGTATCAGCTCCATCGCTCTTCTTGATCTCTGGCCGATACTGACCAAACTGTAGCACGCCGTATGGTACGAGGTCGCGCACGGACATGCTATTGAATATAATGCGCGCAAATGCCTGGAGTTGGAATAAAGACGAATATAGGATATAGAGCAGGTCAAAAGTCTAAATCAAGCGAGGAAGATGAACTCATATGCTGAAGTTAGCATCAATATAAGAGGAGGGTGAGGGTTTATCTCGAGGGTTGGCCGTAGGTCATGCGTCTCCGGATCAGGACGTAGCGGTTATGTCCGCCATGGACTGGAGAGATGATACTCGTGTGGCTTCACTGCGTGTACCCTGTCGGTTCATGCTTAGCCCGGCTGCGAACCGAGGAATGGCTGTTCGAGCAGTTACACTCGAGCCATCAGGTTGTGTTCTGTTGTGGACTGGCGTACACATGGTCTGGGCATGTCGGGCTGGTGCGATATCGGTGATTGATATCCTAGAAAAAGATCACACCCTTCCGGGGTAGTTCGAGGATGAGGCAGTGATAGACATGACAGGCTCATCCCGACTATGTAAGGGACGAGTATCTATGCATCTGTCTCTGGGTTATTAAAGTCGGCCTCATATCTGCGCGGATAACTGGGGCAAGAACATCGACAGCATCGAGCGTAACTTGGTTTGCCATTGTATGGTAGACCACGCACAAAATCCTAAGCATTGTGGGTGTGGCTTTTGAACTTTGAAGACCCTTTGTACTGTAATCATCTGAATTCTGCTGTATGCATTCATTGGCAGAATTGAATAGGTTCTTTTATATTGCAGTCCATTTGGCGGTATATCAATGTTTTCATGACTTTTCTGTGCGAGTGGCCATCAAGACAAGTTTTTCGAACAGAGCATAGTAGATAGCTATATGGAATCATTTGCCCACTGCAATACCAAATGTAAAGCAGTTTTTGAACGCTTCCGGTATGTCCTTTCTGCTATCGTTAGATGATTGTTTTGCTACTCAGCATGTGTCATCATCGGGCTTATACACTTCGATATCATCCGCCGTAATAGCGGATGCTTGTGATGAGTATCGATACTTGAAGCTGGTTCTGTAGGTCCGTTCCTCGCTGTCTCTCGCCATATTGTATTGCTGAAGGGGTTGGGTAGCATTAGTATAGCTTGAGTATATACTTGCTCGACAAGATGAATATGGCTGTCTCGAAGCTATTGATCCTGAGAATTTGTCTATTAGAATGACTTGTATATGGATGATATCATAGACCAGTATGTTCTAGATATGATGTCAGAAGGAGAAGCTGGCAACGACGGAAGGCGAAGGGGATTAAATAGGGCAAGACGAGATGTTTGGAGTGAAATCATTTCTGGAATAATGAATGGTATAGTGACTACCGGTATATCTTCTCTCACTATAACCATCTACCTATTCACCCTACCTAGTGTCGATGATAACCGATCTGTACAATGGTCAATTATTCAACTTTGGACATATGTGAATGCCCTAGAAAATAACTTGAACGTCAAAGATGATCTTTGGCATCGGAACAACACTGGTGACAACTGGTGACTGTGCGCCTATATGTGGTCGTATTATATCCTTGCACAATATATTATTACAGACCAACATGAAACTTTGTTTATCAGATCATGACATTCTTGACCACGGGCTCACGTAATACTTCCCCTTGAGCAACTGAGATACTATATATTCTACTACCCCCTTCCACCCCAATCTCGAGTATGGATGCTCAGCTAGACACGGAGTTGGGTTGCACATAACCCCGCAAAGTCCGGTACTAGTCCACCGGATCCCAAGGAATTAAGCGCTCAAAACCCGGAGGATCAGCTTGTATTACATTTAAGAATCGCTGCGATACCCTGCTATAATCTCCAAATCAGCACCTGACTGTCACTCACAACCGACTTCATCGCTAACATGACCCAAACGTGGCTCATCACCGGTGCCTCCTCCGGCCTCGGCACCGCCCTCGCCCTCGCCGCTCTCCGCGCGGGGCACAAAGTCCTCGCGACAGCTCGCAATCCCACCAAAGCCGCGCAAGAGAATCCCCAAATCGAAGAACTAGGAGGCATTTGGATCTCGCTGGACGTGACGAGCCCCGATACAGCAAAACATGTCACAGATGCGATAACCACAGCGGGTGGGACCATCGACGTGGTCGTCAATAATGCGGGGTACTCGCTCCTCGGCAGTATCGAGGACATGAGTGAGAATGAGATCGAGACGCAATTCAGCACAAATGTTTATGGACCGGTGAGGATATTGAAAGGAATACTGCCGTTTATGCGCGCGCAGAGATCCGGCACGGTGGTGAATATCAGTAGTAGTGCGGGGGTGGATGGGGCGCCGTCTTGTGCTATGTATGCGGGGTCGAAGTTTGCGGTGGAAGGTGAGGATCTCTATCTCTACTTTATCCGAGTTCTGCTCAGGGGAATGCTAACAACCGGGTGATTAGGTATGTCGGAAAGTCTATCGAAAGAGCTCCAACCGTTTGGCATCCGAGTCATCTTGGTCGAGCCTGGGTATTTCCGGACCAAGTTCTTTGCGGCGTTTGTTGCCCCCGCGGCCGGGTTGACGGAGGATTATGTTGGCACGCCGGTGGAGGCTGCTTTGAAGGCGATTAAGGCGAAGGATGGGTCGCAGGAGGGAGATCCCGTCAAAGCAGCTCAACGGATTCTGGAGGTGGTGACATCGAGGGGATTGGGGGCTGGAACGGAGGGGTTCCTTCGTGTGCCGCTGGGCCAGGATTGTTATAATCGTTTCCAGACGAAGATTGATACGTTGCAGGCGAATCTGACAAAGATGAAGGAAATTGCGCATTCGACTGGGTTTGATAGCTAGATTGATGGAATTTTGGGAGTGGAAGATGAAGTATGATGATGATATCTCAACACTCTGTCAGGTGTGAGCCTTGTTTGATGTATATCGATGTAAACACTGTATCCGTCACGTTAGAGTTGAAGTAACCAATAATTCCTGCAGGAGTTTATTCCTCCTCCCCACCTCACTTCCCTCTCACATCAACCGTCCCCTCTAATACCACACCGGAGTCAGACCATGGAAGACAAAGAACTCTTCAACGACAGCTTCATCGGACGAGTCATCTCCTTCTCTGACCCAGACTCTGAATGGGTACTGGTCAAGAAGCTACGCGAATTTAATGACCAAAGCGATCCTGGAATGTTTCTACGCTGGCCCGATAAGCCCGGAGGTGCCTATGGAACGTTCCTATGCCAGGATGCGTCATCCAAGGACAAGAAGATCATGAGAATCCTCATGCAGTATGTCTAGACGCTCTTGCCTATATTACTGAAACTGACCAAAATATTTGATAGGGTCCCATACGCAGGATCCGAAATAGCCATCCACGCAGAAAGAGCTCGCCAGGCCCGCGACCAACGTCCCACAGCTGGCCAGGAGATGCTACATGCCTATACCAACCTAACTGAGCTAGGCAGCGACTTTACGCCCCGGGTTTCTGAACGTAAAGACGGCCAGACAAGCCGATACAGACCTCGTTCCCGGTGGACCGATCTGTATCTTTTTCTGGAGAAATTACCAGGGAAGCAATTAGGGCCGTGGTTTTGGGATCTGGAGCGCGAGGAGCGGGATAGGGTTCGGGAGGCGTTTGAGTCTGCTTGGACGTAAGCTTTGTCTTTATCTTTTTGGTGTTTGCTCGGGGAGCTGGGATTTTGCTGACGGGTTGTAGACGTTGTTGTCGGGCTGGGTTTCGGCCGTATGGATGGCTGACGAGGTTGTTTTGGGATGGTGATACGAATCGAATGTAAGTCGAGATTGGTGTAAGAGGGTACCAGGCTAACAGCAGAAGTGATCTCTACAATTTCGTGGAAGCTGCCAAATCGATCCCGATCATGAGTGGATGGACTATGAATGGGTCCTTTGGAGGTTGGTGGTTCCGCCCCGGTCGTATCGACGCGTTCTAAAACTAGTGATACCTCCGGACATGGAGGGGTGGAGATGGTGAGGGATATTGAGTGTTTGGGAGGTAGTTGGATATATGAGACGCTATTCTACTCTTAATATCCTATACGGCAAGAAAATGGTGGCTTCAATCAGACAGATCAGATAGTGGGTGTTTCAAAGGAATAGTATTTTGGAAGGAAACGTTGCTAATTCTACAATTTTAGCACTTTGATAGCCGGTCATGGATTGTGCCCTGTGCAATCTAAGTGGAATCTGCAAATTTTGCATTCTAGATGTACTTTCTAGATGTACTTGTACGGGTTCAGGATTCCGTTCTGAAGCCAGTCAGCAATCTGTTCGATCGATTCGAGAATGTACTTACCGGATCGTAAAGACCCTTCAGCTGCTTCATCAGCTTCACCATGGTCTCATCCTGGCTGTAGCCGATGAACTCCTTCTTGGCCAGGCCGAGACCGTGCTCGGCACTGATGCTACCATTCCGCTTCTGAATCCACTCATACACCCAAGGCTCAATGGCCTTCTCGACCTCCTTGTTGTATTGCCGCACGGCAATGTTCAAGTGCAGGTTCGAGTCACCCATGTGACCGTATCCGACAACAGCCCGGACGGGGAACGAGTCGTCATCACCAACGAACCCAAGCTTCGTCAGACGCTCCCTGCAGTCCTCGACCAACTGGTACAGCTCCGGCAGAGGGATCGAGACATCGTACTTGTACGTGCCACCCAAGTGGCTCAGCGCCTCAGTAATGCCCTCTCTCCAGCGCCAGATGGCGTGGAACTGAGTCTCGTCCTGAGCCAGGACACCATCTGCAACGATTCCCTCGCCCATGATGTGTTCCAGGAATCCCTCCAGCTTGGCCATGTCGTGCTCCGCGTTGGAACCGCTGGTCTCGACGAGACAGTAGAACGGGTATTCGCCTTCAAGGGGGTAGTTGGTTCCGGTGGACTCGTGGACAAGCTTCTGGGTGCGGCCATCCATGAGCTCGAAAGCGGAGAGAATCTCCGACAGATGTCCCTTGGCCTCGCCGTACGCCTTGCGGACCTGCTCGTAGCTCTCAAGACCAAAGTATGCAACATTCACAGCCTTGGGGCGAGGAGGGCACAGGATGGACACACCGGTGATGATACCGATCGTACCCTCGGAGCCGATGAACAGTTGCTTCAGGTCGTAACCGGTGTTGTTCTTCCGGAGGGTCGACAGGGAGTCGACAATGGTTCCGTCAGCCAACACAGCCTCCACACCGAGGACGGTGCCATGGAGACTGCCATAGCGGAGCAAACGCAGACCACCGGCGTTGGTGGCCACATTGCCACCAACATGGCAGGATCCCTTAGCGCCCAGATCCAAGGGGAACAGATGGTTCCGCTCAGCCAGGTACGAATCCGCGACCTCCAGGATAACACCAGCATCAACGACCAGCACACCGGAAGCCTCGTCGAACGAGCGAATCTGGTTCATGCGCGACATGTTGATGACGATCTCATCGAACACGGGCACAGAGCCTCCAACCAACCCGGTATTGCCACCCTGCGGCACCACAGCCAACTTCTTCTCATTGCAGTATTGCAGCACCTTGCTGACTTCCTCCTTCGTCTGGGGCTTCAGCACCAGCCTCGTGTGACCGCGGTACTTGCGCATCCAGTCGCTGTTGAAGGGCTCGATATCGTCGGCGGCATCGGTGGTGACGCCATCGATCACGGCGGATTGGGCACCCAGAAGTTCCTTGAAGAAGGCCACATCGTCGGCGGAGATTTCAGCGAACTTGGGATCACGCTTGAGGTTGGGGTAGGCGTTGCTGGTGTACTTGATCTCCTTGGTCGCATTGGCCGCGGAGGTGACGCTGAAGGCACGGGCGGTGGTCGCGGGGGAGGGGACGTGGAGGGAGAGAGGACGAAGCAATGCGCGAGGCTTGGGCATGCGAGCCCGTCGCAGGGCGACGGAGAGGTTCCTGGCACCGGACATGGTGTGGTGTTGTGGTGAACAACGAGGACGGCCGACGGATATCTAAAAAGCTTACCGACCGGAGTTGAGGTGATTCTCCGGTCGTGTTCCGTCCCGTCGGAAGGGCGGTATCGGCGGCGGAGAGCTCGGCTTACAGTGCACACTGACCATAACTAGTACATAGTAGCTTCTACTTTTCTAGTACTTTTGTTCATCTTGTACGGATCTTTATCAAGCGATCATCCTCGGTTGATCAATGCGGGTCTATGTCTGCCTCTGACTGTACTGTCAATGCTCCCGGCCTATACCTTGGTCTTCAATTTGGCACAATGAGGCATTGATTCAGAGGGCGTATGGAAGATCAGGTTGACTGTCATAGTGCTTATTGATTACTACTTCTCAGTCTTTTATGTGATCTATAATTGGTTCAACGTTCAGTATGTGTATGTTCTGGTCTTCAATTGGTGTGACCGGGTGGATGAATATGGTGCAGTTGGGCCGGAAATATATGACTGTGATATTGGTTCATTTAATGAATGTCGCACAGTCAATGATTCCCCTCATTGATGATGAACAGACACTATCCAACCGTCAGATAATTTCAAATAAGCATGGCAGTGCGGTTCCTGTACGATGTGTTGAGTACCGTCTCGTTACCCAAACAGGCAACGACCAATGGCAGCCAGCGAGCGCCAAGCCGCAATTGATGCAGCGCTATCGGAATCCCCTCAAGTCCTGCTGCAATCGAGGTGCCTCCATGACGCTGTGCTTGTTCTTCCTCCCGATCAGCTCACCGTGAAAGACACGCCCAGACATCCACCCAAACATCCACCCAGAGCTCCAGTAAGACCATCGTTACGTCATGAGGTGCCCCGCAGTTGACCAGAATATCTTCAGCGCGTCATAACCTCCTCCCATCTCTCCCACCATGTTCTCTGCTGAGACGCAAATTGGAAACATGTCGACCACTGTCCTCGTAACTGGCGCCACCGGCCTTCTAGGCCGGCAGGTCTTCAACACCTTCAAGCACTCCGGCTGTTTGGTCGTCGGTCAAGGCTTTTCGCGAGCCATACCGCCGACGATACAGAAGGCCGACCTGGAAAAGGAGGAGGACATTAAGAATCTGCTGGACGAAGCGAAGTAATAATCCTCAACCAACGGCCTCATCTATTCTCGATCTATGTTGTCAACGACTGACTGATACCGTGCCAATGCAGGCCTCAAATTGTCATCCATTGTACGCCACCTTCTGCTTGAAAATGCAGCCGGTCTGCATACCTGACACTGACCGTTCCGTCTAGGTGCCGCAAACCGTTTTCCCGACCTGTGTGACAAGAACCCGGACCAAGCGCGTCGGGTCAACGTCGACGCCACCCGCACTCTCGCAGAAGAGACCGCGCGCCGCGGTGCCTTTCTGGTCTACATTTCGACCGATTACGTCTTTCCCGGTAAAGAGGGAGAGGCTCCCTACGCTGCCGATGCGACGACGAACCCGCCCAACCTCTACGGACAGTTCAAGCGGGATGGTGAGGTGGCCGTGCTGGAGGCTACCAAGGAGTCCGGGCTAGGGGTGGTGTTACGGGTGCCTGTGCTGTACGGCACTGCCAAGGAGAATTCCGAGAGTGCCGTCAACACTTTGGTAGATGCGGTGTACAGGTCCCAAGATGAGAACGCGGGGATCACCATGGACGATTGGGCCCAGCGCTATCCCACTAACACTGAGGATGTCGCACGGGTGTGTCGCGACCTGGTAATCAAGTATGTCAAGGAGCGACAGCGCCTGCGTGAGCTACCCAAGATCCTGCAGTTCTCATCAGAGGATCGGATGACCAAGTACGAGATCTGTGAGAAGCTGGCGGACGTGCTCGGACTGTCCCTGGTGGGGATGGTCAGGAACAAGCAAGGGAATGACCCGAACGCGAGCGTCCAGCGGCCCTACGACACGCACCTGTCGACCCAGGAATTGAAGGACCTCGGGATTGATGTCCGGACGGTCGACTTTGTATCGTGGTGGTAAGTGCCCCTTATTGGGATCGTCGATTGCGCATACTGAAGACTTACGCTCGAACACAGGCGGAAACACTTGGGCGCGTACAAGCATTAAATGGGATAAAGTTGGGAAGATCAGGGCTACGGATGAACTTGTAGAGGATGGCATGCAAAAAAGTCTATCCTGCAGAGATTGTTTAGTAGGGAGATGGCGATAATGCTTGTCCCTGAAAGCAGCAATGAAACAGACGATGATAATCTCGGAAGGGATTGGTTTCAGCTAGGGTGTGGTGTGGCTGTTGGATAGTCGATGGCCGTGGCATGTAGATCCCCGAAGATGTACTCCGTAGAGAGGTGTGGCGAGTTCCTGGAAATCGGCGAGGTAACATCAAAGTCAAATATTTATAGACACTTCCATCAATAATGATTGAATGATTGACGACAAATCTCCAATTGGGCCTGTCATATTCGGGCGGCAGCTGCCAGCCACGGGACTCCGCGCGGGATCCCATTTTAGAGGCGGAGGAATTCTGCTGGCCGCCACCCACCGCCACGGCTTTCGTCTGGCTTTCGTCTCGCTTTTCCACTCCCGTCTCCCATTGCTGGCTCTTTTCGCTTCTCCCCCTCTCCACTAGAGCTAATCTTGGCTCATGCATTCCCTCCCCAACCCCCCTTGCATGCATGCAGCATCCCTCCAACAACCGCAACTCTAACAGCAGCAGGTGGGTGCGCTGCAGGCGTCCATCGACGCCGTCTCCATTCTTCTCTCAGGCACAGTCCAGCGCTAACCTACTCGGTCTTGGTCAGGTCACTAGCCTCCACCGTTAAAATTAAACCCATCCAACCCTCCACCGAACCACCTGGACCCTTTGCTCTCTCCAGTCTCCACAACCCACACACATCGTGACGGTGATCGTGTTCTACAGCCCAGATCCCTGAATCTTGCATTCACCATTCCTTCCCCCTTTCCCTTGGCCGATTTTTCACTGGTTGAGGGTCCTCAAGTGCACCAAACGATCGTATCCCTGTGAAACATGTCTGCAACCTTTAGGGGGTGGAGACACGCGACCCCCCATTATTTGATCCAATTCCTCCCTTGTGTTGTCCCTCACCAACGAGCATGCAATTCGCCTGTCCTGTGATTTTCTTCCGTGACCGCCCTCTGCGCTGCTGCCATATTCCAATCTCTACTCCGGATACTTTATCCACACCCGCAATAACCTTTTGAAAGGGCCGCTACGTCAGGAAAAAGAAAAACGGGCTAAAGAAGCATAAAACCGGTTTTACTGCGCCAGCAGGGGACCAACAATTGAAGAATTTCACTTTGCACTGTCGCATGCAAATTTGATGCGCCTTTCTAATCGGTGGCACCCTACCGAGACATCTATAAATCCAGCAACGTGCACAGCCATGGCTATGGAAAAGCAGGATAATGTGGTTGCTGGCCAGCACCCCGCGCCCATGAAATTTTCCCGTTACCGCTCGGTGAGGAAAGCCGCTGCGAAACAGCCACCGGAGGCCAGCCCCCTCCCGCCGCTTTCAATCCCGCCAGTCGCATCCGCGTCGCCGTCGCGGGACAATACAACCCACCCCAATGCCTCCGGTACTATCCAGCGGAGCATGTCGCGATACCGTCGCAGGGCTCCCGCTGCGCATGAGGTCGAATCCCAGCCCCCTGTCCCAGCGCATCCCCCGGGGTATAAAGCATCGGTGGATAATGGCAACGACCCTGTTCACCCACACTTCCAAGACTCAGAGGGCGCGGAGATGGTGCGAATGCGAAACAAGCTGGCTGTCCGACTGGCGTCGCGCGAGAGACGGCCCCAGGGGACCGACGAGGACGACGAGGCTGAGCGCGAAAAACACCGCCAGAATGCGATGGAACGGTTGACCGGCGGAGAAATCAAGGGTTCAATGCCTGCAAGTCAGTCGAGGTCGGCGACACGGGACAGGTCGGCCGACAAGTTGGAAGATCGTTCGAATCGTCGTCCGCGGAAGGACCCCGAATATCAAGGGCGCACAAACGCAAGCGCTCCCGCGAGTCGTCGCGCGAGCAATGAACCGAGGCGCCAGTCCCTCAGTGACGCGATCAAACCGTCGCTACCCAGGGGAAATGTGCACGGCGATGCGCCGCTGATCAGTGCAATTGACACCAACGTGCCAGCACAGTTCCCCGGGTTTGATGCTCCTGTCTCGGCAGTCAATGCGCGCGAGCGCCGGGTTCTCGTCCAATACAGAAAAGAGTCTCTGAGAATTTGTGTCACGCCGTCGACGTCCGCTCAAGACATTGTGTCAGCGGCGTTGGCGCAGATGGCTGCGGGAGTGGACCCGGAAAAGTTCATCCTGATGGAATCCTTCACTGAACTAGGACTGGAGCGGCCGTTGCGCCGCTACGAATTCGTACGGGATGTGCTGAATTCGTGGACTCATGACGAGCAAAACACATTGATTGTTGTGCCTGCCGCCAGTCTCGATGCGTTGACCCTGCTCGATGGGCAGAACGTTTCACTCGGACAACCCGCGGATGTCACCTTCCATATGTACTACTCGCAACGGCCTCGCAAGTGGGATAAGCGCTATGTTACCCTCCGGTCAGATGGCCAAGTGGCCGTCTCCAAGAAGGAGAATGCTCAAGAGTCGACCAACGCGTGCCACCTTTCTGATTTCGACATCTACTCTCCTACAGCCAGCTATCTTGCGAATAATGTGAAGCCACCCAAGAAGTTTTGCCAGGCGGTCAAGAGCCAGCAGAAATCAAACATGTTCCTCACAACCGAGAACTTTGTCCACTTTTTCTCCACCAACGACCGAGACATCGCGGACGGGTGGTACCGAGCTGTCCAAACATGGCGCAGCTGGTACCTGGTTACTAAGCTGGGGGCGGGTCAGCCTGAAGCCGAAGGGCACGCCGATGAGGCCACTGGAAAGAGCCCACCAAAGCCACTGCTAAATCCGTTCGAGGAACCTGCCAACGAGGTCCAACCATTGCCCGCCCTCGAACGCACCCGGTCCACGAAGACCAAGGAACTCTTCTCACACAAAAAGAGCACGCGGGAGCGCGGGCCTCCACCGACCTCATTCCCCAAGCTGCTCACCGGCGAGTCCGACCTAGCTGCGGGCTCATCGTCCGATGAGGCTCCATTTTCGGCATCCGGCCTTCTTGGACGGACCTACACCATGCGCCAGCGTGCCATGAAAGAACGGGAAGAGCAAGAGAAGCTTGAGAATGAAGAACTTCTCAAGCAAGGCCTCGTCGGCACCATGGGCTCGCGCCGCCCCAGCCGCACCAACACCATGACCTCCACCCATGGACCGGATCCGAATCTCATGCGACGGACTCAGTCCATGCGAACCAAACCCCTCGTCGATCTCACTCCTGTCTACCAAGAACCGCCACAACACATTCGCAAAGGCCGCGGCGTGGCCGTCGAACCCGGATTGCCCCTAATCGACGCAGCCACGAGTGTGGACGCACCAGGCGGGATTCAAATTCCGTCCGCGACAACCTGGCGAAGACCGCAGGTGCCGCCTGAGCCGGCCGCCCCAGAAGTCCGCACTCGGAACCGATCCAACACCGCCCGCAGCATCAACAATCAGCAGCGATACCACCACACGGCACCAACTTCTCCCACAGACGTGGAGAATATCCGCTCTCCAGACGGGCCGTTCATCCCTAACAGTCTTCTGGCGCGATCTATCCCGGTCGCATCTCCACAGGGACCTCCGGTGGGCCATGGAGTAGCGACCGGAGATCGCAACGCAACGAAACCGATGCTAGACATGTCACCGGAGAATCCGTTCGCGGAGGGGAGTTTGCTCAGGGGGTTGTAGACACCAGCTGATCATGATTACGACACTATTGGCTTATGGCGTTGTTTGTTTTATTGATTGTTGTTTAGACGTTTGATTAGTCTTGCCCTTTCCATCAATTGGCTTGATTTGTTTGTTGTTTGTCAGCCAGATGGCGTCTTCAGGTGGACCTTTGAGCGCGCGGATTTCAGCAGTTGAGATACCTTGGTCGATTTTCGTTCCGTTTTGTTTTGGTTGTCATAGATTATCCAATCAATTTCGAGTATACCCTCCATGTAAACGTAATTCCACCCTGGTCTTAGTACACCACCAAGACCACCATCCCTCTCGCCCAGGCAATCTAACCTTCCAGATGAGAACACACAATAAACATCCACTGTCCATCGACACCTCATTATACCCAATTACAAGACCAACCATTCATCTCGTAAAACGTGACAAACCGCCCAAACCCTCACACGGGATTTTCCACCCCATGAAACCGAAACCAATGCCTTTCAATCAGGATCCTGGCCTCAGGCATCAACACCCCCACAGCACACTTCTGCACTAGAAAGAAAGGGAACGATCCAACACGGTCCTCTCAAGACGATCACGTGCCTAGACCGAAGCGAATGACGCTTCTTTTTCTCGTGGTTGAGCTGTGTATCGTTCGAGAATAGATGACATCGTATGATATGAAGGCCAGAACATAATGTATGGGCCATTGGATCTACAATGGTGGGTATAGATGTAGTGTTGGGTAAGGGTATAGGTAGGGTGGGGTGATGTAGGTGGAATATGGGAACTGGATACAATGGGGTTGGGGTCGAGGGAGGAGATGAGATAAGGTACGATGGTTAGTCTGGGTTGACTCCGTGTGTATATCGTTGTTGAAGATAGGTGGGGTAGATATTGTAGGGAAGTAGAGTTGGCAGGTTTCTTTGTAGGATGCTTGGTAGCCTGATGTGTGTCATCTGTTATCTTGGCTGAATGACTCAGAGTGTTTATGGCATGTCGTGTAGATGGGTTTATACTTGGGGTGCGTCCAGGGTGTCGATGTTCATGTCTGGCAGGGTACTGTTTCTCGTCTCTGGGGTTTGAATACCAGAGGCTGGATTACGCTTGAGGAGGAAGTGGAAGCGGACGTATCGGCGAAAGGAGAAGGAGTGAGAGGTGGGTTGGGGGTGGAAGGAAGATATCATTCCGTTTAGGGGTTGGCTCGCCGTGTGTACGTATACGTAGACGGAGACGTAGGTTAGAGACTGGTGTGTCGGGATGCAGCCAAAGCATTTGATTCGTTGCAGAAGGTCGGTCCACGTCTTGAAGGGTGGGATTGTAGAGCCTTTGTGCTAAGGGGTTATATTGTTGGCATAGCTGTCGCCCTGATGTAAACTGAGTGAGTATACAACTGAAAGACACAGCACAGGAAGTCTTATGCTGTGCGCAATCTAGTGCAAGAATGTCGATATTCTTTGCGGATGCCTCTGCACGAGATGTTGTAGTAGCCAGCCAATGAAGGTCTGTATCAACTTCCACTCGTCGCGGTTAGGAAGATATGGTACATGTTGATCTCCCGCCTTGGGAGTATGAGGAATCTGTCAGGCCATAGGCGAAGATGACCCCCTGCGAGATGGTTAGCATTGCTCAAGGGATTGCGGGGGGAGGGGGGAAACCTACGTAGCATGTTCGACCTTCAGCATGCAGTGTGTAATGTGCCCAAGGAGAGGCGGGTTGTTTCAGTCCGTCACGTTGGGGGGAAGATCAATGTCGTTGAAGAAATTCTCCTTCTGTCCACACCAGCGAACGAATATTCCTTCCTCGGATCAGGCCGGAAATAGGTGCTTTTGAAGCCTGTCACGGTCAAGCATTCCGAACATACTGTCGATGTCTTTGACCATTCGTTGTAGCTTTCAACTCCCGGAACTGTGCTTCTTCTGTTTGTTGCACAGACAGACAAACGAATCAAAAATGAATTAAAAAGGGAGATTGAGAAGGGGTACAAAAAAGAACAAGAGACAATTAAAAGAAACGACGTTTTTCAGCGAAAAGGATTCGATATTAGATAGTGTTAATTCCTGGCCAGTCACGTGAAATAAGCTGACCTCTGACATGGGCTCGGCATGATGTCGATGAAGATGACATAGTTTGAGGAGGATCTCAATAGCCTGGCCCAAGTAATTAGTACTCCCTCTCGAACGGTATAAATGAAGGAAAGTCTTACCTGTGGCCGTGGTTCTAAAGTCGACCCCTATTATAATTCCTTGGGCATATTCCATCACCCCAGGAATGTAGAACGCAATTAGATGGAAGCCGTTGATACCTCACAAACACTGTCCAGAAAAATGTTCCCGGAGCATCCAGTCTGGTCAGGTGAAACTGCTCGGTATTGTGTCAAAACGACAGACAGCGTGGCGATAAGGACTCCCTCTTGTTGATTGCGTGCAGGACCAGAACACATTGGAGATGCCTCTTTATGGCTGCCTTTCGAAGTCCCCCGGGCTGATGGTTTGAGGAATGCTGGCCTGAAAACTATCGTCCACCAAAAGCTCTAATTAGGTGTTGGCTTCATTCGGCTCTCGATTCTGTATCCCCAACCGAACTGTGCAGGATCGGAATCCGACGTTATCGTTTCCCTTCATCATGCAGTGAAGACAAGCCTGATGTTCCTTCCCATTCCGTAGAGTCGCATAGCGGAGAGGGCTTCAAAGCTGGGTGCCGAAGTCGGCGACTAGAGTTGCCACGCCAGCAGTGCCTTGCTTCTTCTCACCATAACAGAAGGATGTGGAAGCTACTCGGAGTAAGTGACTTCAGTTTTATGGCAGGTGCTGAAATCCACAGCTTGTGGATCGAGTGGTTTTGGACCAGAAATAGCTTGGTCCAGACATAGGGTCGTCCACGTTCTCATGTAGAACCCAGCGACCGAAAGTGTGAGTCCTAATCGGAATAGTTGATATGGACGCGTTGCGGGTTAATTTGACCCCGCACCAAGGACGTATTCCTTTTCATTCCAGTGTGAGAATCCTTCCAATAAGTGCCGGCTTTGATGAGCTGCCAATGATTGTTGGCCAGGGTATAACCACACAAGCTCGGAGACAGGCTCAGGCTTTCCTTGGAGCGACCTAGGATTTGGTGGATGGCTCGTCATTGGGGTGCCGGAAGTTGAGCGATTGAAGACATGCAAGGCTAGTTGGCGTTTGTAATGTCCGCCCAATATCGAAAAGGATCAACTGAGTCGCGTGGAATGACATATATAGCCACGCGATATCTGATATACAAAAGCCCCATTAATCCTTCTTGGCGGCGTGATATGGGGCAAGCTGTGGAAGGGTGACAGGTATCATATGCGAGCTATCTCAATAGATACTCCCTGCGTGCTGTGAACCCATATCTGTATTAGTGACTGGATCAGCATATCCAGTCTGTCTCCCTGGTCCTGTGAGGTGATCCAGGAACCGTCACGAAATTTGGGATTGCCGCTAATTACTACCGCCGGGACAATGGCCCAGACAGGGCAGGAGGTTCGATGTTGGTTTTCCCGGAAACGCGAGAAAATGTACCCAGGAACCCTTTTCCCCCGTTTGCGTAGATGATCTCTGCGACCACCGGATGGATGAGTAGAAGTAGATCAAGTTTCAAACCGAATTGGTCGGCTTCGATAGCTCGCCTCTGCGTGGCTGGTTATCGATCCTATGCAGCTAACCACATAGCACCTATAGGCGTTATAGTGGCAGGTGCGTGTAACCTCTTGACGTGATATAGAAGGAATCGTACAGGTTGTCTCCTTGCCGTAGACAGTAGAGATCACCACCTCGGTATGCGTCTCAGTTTCCCGTCGTCCATGTGTCATCGGTTCATGAGAAGAGGACAGGAAGGTAGGTGGGGGTCGATGTCGAACCACCAGTACTGTCATCCTGAAAGCATGACAATATCGGCTTGCCAATCTTGCCCTAGATACTTCGTGGTAGTGGAGCAATGGTGTAGCTTTGTGAAGCCTGGGAACAGAATATGATACCCCAAACCATAGGGTTTCCCTGGCCCAAACCCCTTCATCGCATAGGCTGAACCCGGAAGTTCATAGTCGTCTGGGATGCAGGGCATGTGACAACTTCACACATGGGATAGTCGAATAAAGAATGCCCGCATTGCGTTGGTCAGGCAGCCTGGATTGCTGACCACCACTTCACGTCGACGATGTGCCGGAGATTAGTCCTAGATCCTCCGTGATATGACGGATTGTGATGAATATCTCGTGATAAACAACAGCCGTTTCGAAATTGGTATAACTGTAGCGGATAATAATCGGATTCAGAAAGGGAAAGAGCATAATTTCCTCCCACTTCATGACGGTTGTATCCAAGCAAAGGCGTAAGGCAATGAAAAGTACTGCTCGAGTTGGCATAGTCCAAGTCTGCCTGGAGGGCTGCTTCTCCACCTCCGTTTTTCGCCTTAATTCACTCCGCTCACTAGTTGTGGAACACTATGCCGTGTCACAGACGTTCCAGATCTGTAAAAGTCCCGTCAAGTCCAGCCATAGGATGTCTGTGATAAAATTTCCCTTTCATCGAAACGATCAGCGGCTCCGATAGGGATACCATTTCCAGGAAGCAGAATACGGTGATTGATAATATAACCCCATGTGAGATGAAAGTATAGCTGTCCGTTCGGGCAAACAGTTCGGTGCTGTTCGAGAATCCGACCTTGTGCAGAAGAAATGTCATTGACATCTCCACAATCACCAACAGATCTATATTATGCCGGAATAAAGCGCCAATGTGAAGAAATCGGCAGGGGACAAGCATCAGTTGTGTGGTGCAATCCAGCGTAATGATGTGCCGCCACTCCACCGGACATAACCACCCCTGCGCCTCCAAGACCACTGATAATTCGAAGTGCCACCGGAGTTGGAAATGCGATATGTGCCATGTTGCGAAAGTCAGTGGGAGGATCAGGTTTCCCGAGAGCAGCTGGCCGCAGCTGCAGACCACTTGCAGAATCTTCGGCTCGGGACAGCAATAGTAGAACCCACTGGAACATCGAAGTCTTAATACAAGACGGAGAATTTGAAGACTGTTTTCAAAAAAAAACTTGCTAACCGCCGGATAAAGCTCTAGGTGAATGTTGACCAGAGGATGAGAGTATCTCATCGTGGATGTGTGGCCAACAATTTTGCCAGGTTCGAATTGTCCGTGATAGGCGTAGAAGCAAGGTGTAATATGGACCATTAGGGATGGCGTCGCAAGAAGGCGCAGGTAATATGTATAGAGGAGGGCGTCGGCGTACTCTATCAGAACCGGCTTGTTGATCAAAATCAGGAGGGTCGATAGCCAATGATCGCATCCGTAGTGTGGAGCACAATCCAGGCCAATTCATCAGATGGCGATCAGGATCGGTCTGGAACAGGAAATGTATTTTGCTGGTCCATATCCGAAGCCCAAAAACTGCACCATGGGGTTGCATAATCTTCTCCGTCGCAACCTCTTCATGGAACTTGCTCCCAGATATGTAGAATCTCGGGAAAACAACCCATGAAATGTGACTTCATTGCATTTGGCAGTATCTTTCATTCTGGGTCTCTCTGGGCTGGATTACAAAGGCTGCACACCTTCCTCGCAGCTGCCTAGGGCATGGAGGGTATCGCTGTATACCCTCGCTACTGTCTGTTGCTGCAAAGATTGACTTAAGACAGAGCCAATCATGTGTTGTAGAATTGATCTGAGCGTGCATCTCACTTTCTGTCCTCCAGATCGCGGTCTGAACACGCGCTGTGGTGGTGCTGTTCGAGCCGAGCCAAGGGAACCGACAAGTGAATAAATGATCGCGATTGAGCGAGAAAGGTGTAATAACGAGGAGCTTCCAGAAGGGCATGGTGGATAAAAGCTCCTTGGTTTCAAGGATCCATTTATTATCCAGGAGCGAGCTATATATGGGATGGGAGGGCGTCGATCCATGTCTTGCTCGCGCCGCAGACGGCATCATAGAAGGCGCAAGTCACAGACGGTCATCCCAATGGCCAAGTTGAGATGTGGTAGTGAAAATAACGTGCTTTCAGCGTGCAATCAATTTCGGTAAGTGAGGAAGTGCCCGATGACACCGCAGATGGGCATTGACGATGTCAATTGCCACACGCCCCGAATATTTTATGAAAATCTCTCAAAGTTTTGGTACTGCGGTATGCTGAGTCTGTTAAGACCAGAGGGACCATCCACTCGTCTCGCCACCGTCGGAAATAAGGAAGGTCTGTCCTAAGTTACATTGTGAACAGGAGAGGTTGATGATCCTTTGTTCCGAAGGTATAAAGGACACTAGATTGGTTTTGCTTAATGCGATCAATTGCAAGCTGTCACCGTAGTTTTTGAGAGGAAGTATGCCGGCAACCAGCCACCGTTAGAGCCATTGTATTGCTGGCCAGTTGGGCGGATCATTAGGAGGGTGACAACATGTGCTGGCCGGATGTGACAGTTTCTTCTGGGATCTCAGGAGTCGTGTCGTAGACATGTCAAGTACACCAGGTCCACCGAGGAAGATGGTTCTATGGGATGGTGCAACGGGGTGTAAATCGCTGCAGGGACGGCGCTGGGCTCTGAACTAGAGCCATATATATGTTGATAGATTGGCATAGTCGCGCCCGCGATTCAGTAGAAAGTTACCGTTTCCCCGGCTCCTTTGCACTCTCCCCGGAGATATGGTGTCACATCATTTCGTTGGGTACAAGGAGAGGTCGAGAAGAAGTTCTCTCACGACAGAGTCGAACATTTCGCCTGGTGGACTTGGTTTTCGGCATGAAATACTTGGATGATTTGACAGGCTGATAAAATAGCTTGACCAGTGTGTGGCGTTGTTCATAAAGTAGGCGAGCGCGGCTCCCTGGTCGGTTGGTAGGCGCTGGTGAGATATAACGGTACAGGCCTGGAAAGCAGGTTAGAATCGATGTACGATCGTATCTGGGATCTGCTCACACTGATGCCCCAATCCTGCTTTTTTGATTGTTTGGTCAGAGCATGCGGGTTTCCACATCTGTAGTGCTGCCCATTTCTCCTAGTGGTCGTCCAATGCCAGGCAGGAGCTGTAGATGAGAGTTAGCACATTGAGTTCGTGTTCAGTCAAGTGAAAGAATAAGAAGATGGGGCACCTACTGAGCTCTGGATCGATTCAAAGTCCAACAAGAGGGTGTAAGAATCCCAGTCTCCCACAAGGAGGAACAATCAGCGGCCAGGATGGGCCGATAGCATGGGGCGCTTTCAGAGGCGATAGCAGTATCGCAGAATGGGGCCTGCTAATGGATTGCAGAGACATGAATTGGTACTGTTCTCCATGCGAGATGGTTTCATCAGCGATGTCACTGAAAGGGATCTGTATGAGCCATGGTTTCTAAGAGGATTATGTACGATTTACTTACCATAGCACCTCTCCTCGCCATTATAAGTGAGGATTTCTGCGATCAGTGCCGCGATCACACTCCAGTCGCCAGGATGGTAAGTTCTGTCATTGGGCCTCAGGAACTAGGCTGCAAGATTCATCCGTGCAGACTCCTGACACAAAGCCACGGGGCATGATGAGCTTTCCTAGAAAATAGATGGCATTCTCATGCCCCAGCGATTATGGTGATCAGCCATCGAACTTCGCAAATCCCTCGCTGAAGGACTGCCGGACAGCCAGAGCACCGGACTTGTCAATAGAGGCTCTGGCCGGTTTCCTCATCGGTAGCCTTCTCATCGCTGTAGCTGCTAGAGAACACTTGGTTCACGCTGCAAGTACACTGCTTGGCCCCATCGTAGGCAACAGTTAACACAGAACGGTGAAGGGAGTAGTCTGGGCATTACCTAGTAATGCTACAACAAGTACTAGTCAGAGCTTTGAGCTGTCTCTTCTCAAGACGCCTTCATAATCCAGGACGGGGCGTGGAGGAGGCACTATTGCTGAAGCGATGCTGGTAATGTGGAAAGCAATTGGACAAGAATTATTATGTTAGTAGTACATGACTAGTAGGGTAATAGATGTTGACTATGGGTAGATTGGCCAACATGAACATAGGTCATGTTCTAAAGCCAGATGTGCTGAGATGACAAAGACCATAGACGCGCGGCCAATGATACGATTCGTAGGGCAAGTTGTTGGTGTTGTTTGTGGACATCGATCGGATGATAACTTTAAAGAGTGGCCAGTGCTCTCCTTGATAAAGACGAGGGAGTGAGCAGGAGAAGAGAGCACAGGGAGAGACTGGCTTGTTCGATCCGGTGCAATCCAGGCCTGGTGGTGAGACTCGTAAGTCCGATTGTGCGCAGGCAGTCACAATGCAAGAAGGAACATGGATGAGTATTGGGATTAATAAAGGAGATGAATCAGAGCTAATATCAGGTGTCATCCACGCTTTTAATTTAGTAGCGACACGCATTGAGGGCTTCCGGTTTGTTCTCAGCTTTTGGAATTCCGTGAAACATGGCGCCTGATCGGATATCAGAGGTTAGTATTGTTCTTCACTCAAAGGAAAGTGGAGGAAGTGATAAGAGACTACCTGTCAAAAGAGGCACTCGAGGAAATACGCACCACGGTAGGCCATGTTAGTTGAAAGTCACCCTCCCAAGTCATGGGAAGAGTCGTCTCATTGGTGTTGTCACCCATAGCGAAATTCAAATCAAAATCGGTATTGTCAAATGCGATTGCTTTTATCACGGGGAGCTTATCCCAGATGATGAGCTTCGTGAAGCAGGCCAATCAGATGGGATGCTGAGTGTTTTATGTACTTCGTTATCTCGTCAGGGTCTAATGGCAGGTTAAAGGGTGGGTGAACCGTTTATCCCCTTGGCGGTAATGATCGGTATGTCGGCGAAGGCCACATGCATAGCAATATTGCCTTGGAGAGAAAGACCATACTGGATGACAATTTTGGCGTAGCCTTTGTCAAAGCTCGGTAACGGTGGGATTTTCCACGTGCGCAGCTAGCCCACCCTCAGGGATTGTGTTTGACCGACTCGTACTAGTTCACCATGCATGGACCACGGTCCTGACTTTCTTGATGGCTTGTAAATGCCCCTCCCACTCCGATGGTATCACGTTTTGTTGCAGCGCTGCTGTCACGGTGCATCCAAACGAGGTATAGGGCTCGTTCATGCTGAGATTACATCTTTCTTCGTCGGACTGGTGGGATAGACGATCAGGGATGCTATCACCCGAGCCATAAGGGGATAAATTCCAGCGCGGGTTTTCAGCTCTTCTGAATGGTTGCGGTGATCCAAATCTTCCAGCATCCAATTATGGGACCTTTGTTTCCACCGGTATTGGCTTCCTTACTCCTACCAGAAGGGCCTTGTTAATCCAAGCTGAGGGAGATGCGAGGAGAAGCTATGCGAGGCTTCCATAAAGGTATAGGCATAAAAAACGTGACATATCCGTTTCCTGGGTAAAAGCAGATGATGCGCGGCTCACTGAGCACACATAGGAACCTCCGAGGAGTTTGATGCTGTGCTAGGGATTATATGTAATTGCCTCAGGCAAAAAGTTTTCAACTGCACTCGGCAGTGTCATCGTATCGACTATCGATGGATTCATGAAACTCCGCTTGATCTGTGATTTGTGTGAATAGAGTAGCAGGCTCCTGCGCGATGCTAGATCGGAGTGTCATCACATCAGACGCTATGCAACCCGTATGAAGGGGGCTGAAGCATCACGGGCTACTCTCAATCCGGCTTTGTATTGCTGGCCAGTTCGCTGAAGTATTCATCCCCGTCTGTGTTCTCCACACTAGGCGATGGTGTCTGGATGTATATATGTTGCCGAGGCATCGTGACGGTCCCAGGGGGAAAGAACGACGATGGATCGGGGCTTCAGTATGCATTCTTCAGTAGGTTCCGAAGGGTTGTCTGGTCGGTCAAGTGCCCCGACGAGCGCATGGGAAACATTGTGGGTGCTCAAGAAACGTAGACTGGGAATCCAATATTCCGCATGAGGTTCCTGACTTAATCAACCCGTGGGATGATGCACATTCATCTTCGACTTTTGTCTCCAACCAGGGCGATCGGTCTTCAGCAAACGAGTCCTGATAGCGAAGCGTACTGGACGTGTCTCGGATACCGGAAGGAGAAAATAGATCGGGATGATATTTGAGTACAGCCAGAATTGGCAGAGGATCTGAAACTGAGGTTTTCTTCCAGTTTTGTGATACTTATTCATCAGGTAGGTTAGTCGTGACGTTGGGGGCAACCGTCCTGATAATATAATTAGTTGCCCCGCCAGGGAATAGCCGAGGAGAGAGCTGATTGGAGGTGGTTAGATAGGGACTCTTTTCATAGGAGGTAAACTGACCATCCACGTGGACTGCAGGTATAACCCAGCGGAGCTGAACAGGACAAGCTGCCCAGGGACCATATATCTGATCGCGGACGATGAGGGTGGTGTCGAATGATACTTTTGTGGGAGGCTACGTGTTCCTCGTTAATTCTGGAGTTGAAGCTGTAGCTAGTGAACCAAAATAAGTTCCTTATGTGTCGGGGCTGTATGGGTCCATTGGGAATAGATTTTAGACCGATTGATGAGGCAAGCCATGTAGGGTCACATTAAGATCCCCGTATACCTAATTGATGACACTATCACGGCCTGCAGATCCAGTAAGGCTCAGCCAATTGCTCTGTTGGTGGGGGACGGATTCCAGTGGGAGGAACCATACCTGTGGAGTGTTGCACGCTAACCCGCCTTTTCCACAGCCATACTTTCCAAAAATCCATGTTCATGTATAGCGTTCGTCCCCTGTAATCCAGCACATGACAGGGGCGAACGCAGCAAAGCCCAGACACTGTATTGCAATCTCGTGGCAGGTCAAGACCTGACCGCTGCGTTTGGCTCACGGCGAGATCGCTCAGGTCGCGAGAAACGAATCTCTCTGGGATACCACTTTCGGTTGATATGGTGTATTCTATATCCGGATCAGGGTAAGCGGCATACTGAATGATGGAACTGAGCAGGTGCACTTACGCTGCGCACATAATGCCGTAAGCTTCCCTGATCGCGTCCCTGCATCCCAAATGGCATAGCCATACAAAGGAATACCCCTGCTCGGGCTCATTTCTGGTATTCCTTGACCGTAAGTGGTGTGATATCACCACGACTCCATCAGGCCGTAGAAACGACTATCAATGGATGAATTAAGGCCATGCCGCACTTTCTGCCAGTCAAATAACTATCGACTTGAGCTGAACCAGAACTGTGGAAGAAATGGTACCTCTGGAGACGCCGAGCTGCACGATTCCAGGACCAGGTTTGGTCAGTGCAAGAAAGAGAGCCACATCCTGGTAGCCCAGGCTATTAGCAGCAACGCTCAAGACCCCCGATGGCTGCTAGCGTAAGGTCTCTCAAGCGCTGGATTATTGACGTGTAAAGTACCGGAACCACTATGTTTGGTTTGAGACGAAAGCGCACCGAGTGCATAGTCCCATGGCTGTACCGTGCGGGAAAGCAACAATATGAGGGTATTGCGGTAGGTCAAGTGCTGGATCAGCACCGCCCTTGAGGAAGATGAAGCTGATGACGGCGAAAGGCAAATTCATGCGCATGCGCTATTTGGGCAACTGACAACGTAGCCCAGTTGGACATCCGGTGACAACAGGTAGCAAGGGTCGCATAGCATACTGTTTGCATGATGCCTCGAGTATATCACGCGACATTAGTCGCATAGAGCTCGTACAACAAGCTCTATAGTATTGCGAGCTTGGGACCGGATCTGCCCCGTTGTAGAATTGGCAGCGCTCTGTGTTCCGGCCGCGAGCACGTCGCTGGAGTTCACTCCCGCAGCGGAACCACTCCGTGGTATGGCAGCGGGAAAGGAACGCAAAGTGGTAGCGACGTCGCGCAGGCGGACAGTGATAGTCGCCCAGTCTGAAGTTATTAGTCGCGCGCTGGTGTAGCTGTGATGAGATCAGGGTTGAAGTTCCAAGGCCTAGTCTTGGGAACGTGTATAACTGAGTGATGGTTGTCTGGTTCCTTCCAGCGTGGGTCGTTGGAAGAGGAGCGTTTCGGTTGCCCCAAATAGTTGTTCTCAAATAAGAGTGGCCTTTCGGAGTGGCGGATACGGTCTTTTGCACGTTTGATGCTTCCTTCGGGTCTATCGCATTCATGAAGCATATGCCCAACCTCAGATTTCTTGTAAGACAGTGAGTTGAAAGGGAAATTGATTGAGGTCGAGTTTATCGACTTTGGAACATTCCGGCTGCTGTCTGTCTGCATGGCTTGAACAAGGGTGAATAGGTAACAGACTGACGGCTCACACTCATCTGAGATTCTTAGGGGGTTACCAGCGATTATAATCAATGGGTTTAACTCGTAGAATTCAGGCTGTCTCCGTGGTCCAAACCATCCCGCAGTGTTCTGTATCGTGAGGACTATCAGGTCTGAAGTCGGAGGTTCATGAGACTGGAGAAACCTTCTCAATATCCGCTAGCTCCGTTGACTGGTTGGGCTTCTCCATCCCTATCTAGCATAATTCAGATATAGGTTAGTGTTCTCGAAATTAGCCGCACAAACCTGGTATTTACTATATCTCCCATATCTGAAAGTCTGCATCGTATCGAAGGCTTTGTTCTTGTAGGAGCTGAATAGCGGCCTACAAGTTTCATGCAACAACCACATGCCGTGCCGTTTGCCTCCCGTGAGAGCTCTTCGGGCGTTAGCTCAGTATCAGTCCATACGAGCTGTATCACACCACGAGCATGATACATTGGTGACACTAGCAGAAAAGTTAGAATTGCCTGATGAAAACGGCCTGGGTGTTAACGCACATTGGATGTCTGTGGTTCCTTTCCCAGGGTCGAACGCTCTCCAACCAGGACACGTCATTGCTGAGGTTGGTCTTTACTCATCACTCTATGCCTTTGCACAGGCGATGCCCACACATTCTCGTATCGACTGTGTACTGACCGAATTTGAAGTGGTCCGGAATTCAACGCTATGGACATTCAAACACTAGCACAGTAGCACAGAGGCTATTTCGCGTCAGCAGCCATGCAATATTGATGCTCGAGGCAAAAAGCATACAGCTAGTCGGCCACCTTGCTGGCATCCATTGAATATGTTGAGCATCAGAAGCGACCAACTGATGGAGAAACTATCAAAAATGAAGCTAGCGCCTGCGTAAACACGAATCGCAGTCGTCTGTCCGATGTGGGCAACCCCTTCGATTCCTATACTGCCAGACTGAGTAGCAATTCAGCATCATCAGGATTCACAAGGCCTTGATTACGGGACATACCTTGTTCCTTGTAGGGCATAGCTGCTGCACATCCCATTGTGTGGCCCCTGTTTCATCGTTGGTCATGGTATCCTCTGCAGGCAGCTGGCAGCACCAGGCACGCGGATACAATTACGTGGAGTGTGCGTGACCCCTCCCAGGACATAGCGTAAGCGGTCGACCAGATCAACAATAGCAGTGACTGAAGCGAACTCCAAATGGAAACAAATTCGAAACTCGCCCAGCGTCATGCCGGTTTTTCGCACGCGGGCGGGCCATAGTTTCCCAAACTAAAGTTCTATGCTTGGCTTGCCCCCCAGCCAAAGCTAGCGCCCATTCCTTCAAGTACTCTTTTGAAGCCCTAAACTTCTCGAGCCGGTATGTCTGCGCAATGTATTTGTCCTTTGGCGACAGCGTTATGGAGCACTGCTATTCTGCATCCACGACAAGAGCTGATGAAGGATGATTCCATTACTGATGGTTTTCCCTAGCCAGGAATTGGAGCTGAAAGAACGATTATCGGGCATTCTGCTACTCGTTTCAGTAAGTACTTCCTTTTTACGATGTTTTCAACAGGCTTAGGGGAAGTGACATACCCTTCTGAACACGAATAGTGAGATAGCATAGCGCAGTCCAGACCGGCTGGCCTCCTCGTTGTAGTCTATCATAGACAGAATCACTCTCTTCTGCCTTCACCGTTGTGCTGTCACTTCGTAATGTGGATTTGAGATCCCGTGCGCAGAAAGCCTCTCGATGATATAGTCGGAGCGTGTAACTATAGTGAGTGTGTAGGCATCCGTTGCGATGGCGACGTCGTGAGCACCCCGCCCACAAAGAACGGTTCATCGCGGCTGGGGCGCACTATTATGACGCCCAAGTTAGTTTCTTGCTCAATAGAAATACCAATGGCGTGCTTTCCTGTTTTACTCGCCCCGAAATCTACCCCAGCAAACAGAGGTCGGCCATGGCGAGCAGTGCACAAAGATAGAGGATGTAAACCAGAGGACAAGGATGATTATCAGCCCAGGACAATAAATAAGCGGCGACGACCAGTCACAGCAATCGACGCTGGCATGCTTTTCGGACATAGGAAACCTAGATCCCATTCGGGCCTCTAGTTGAAAATTGGAGAACGTATGATAGTTGCATATACCCCGCCACAAAGGCGACGTAAGATAGTCAAAAAATCACTCAAACCTCGGGAGAAGGCGTGTGGTATCGCCTGTAAAACAGACGGGCCCTAACCCTTGCATCTATCATGGAGGGCTTTCAGGGTTTCTTCAGGAATCTGCACAGCCGACGCCAAGTGATCCGGATGTTGCGATTCGCTCGTTGTGGATCTCGCCAGCATCGATGCGGTATGTCTTTGTTTCCCGGGTAGGTTCTGGGAAAGTAGGATTCAAAACGATGGGCCCAAGGATGAAAGACATCCATGCGAAAGAAGGCTTGGAGAGCATAATAAAACGTAGCCTATTCAGCTTGCACCACAGATGTCTTGTCTTAGTGCATAATTGATCGCAGGATATCCGGAAAACGTGCTCGCTTAGCATCTAGATATCGCTGGTCCGATAGTCAATGCATCAAGTTTGACCTAGGCACGTGATGGACTTGGCCGAACTCCGCGATCTGCTTGTGTTCCTGGTGCCTGAATTGACAAGGATGTTGCCAGATTATCGCTAAGGTCAAAGACTTCCAGTCCCTTCACGTTCTGCCTACAGAAACCATAGCGCATGTGCGAGATCTGTTCGGCGAGCCGTGATATGGGGCAAGGATCTGTGTCATCGGAATTTTCCCTGCCTCACTCAGGTTTAACAGGCGGAATGGACCACCGATTCAGCCAAGGCCTTGCTCAACTCAGTCCGTGATAGCCTTTGCGCAGAGCGCATCTCACGGTATTTTCTCGGGGTTAATCATCGTTAGGCATGTCAATGCTAGAGATTTCCGCCCTGTATTAACCGTATCAGGTCTCTCAGGCAGCATCGTCTTCAGCGTTGCGGTATGAGAGCTCAACAGCCAGCGGCCAGTTTGTCAGAGGGCCGAAATACTTCCACTGGAACCTTGTAGGCTACTTGCAGGGCCACATGTTCGATCTGTCGTCGAAGCTTGATTCCTGTCCGTAAAAAAATCAACGCCAGCGGGTGTGATTCTGTGGATCTCGCTCGGGCTACCTATGAGAATTGTGAATAAGGTGTTCGTCCAATGTGTTAGGCGCCGAGTCATACCTTCATGCCCCCTGACACAAACACCACGCAGCAAGTCCACTGTTGGTTCGATAAACAAATATACAGATAATACCGGATGATGTTCGAATTGCCTCGACTGTTTATGGCATGGTGAAGTGGGTCGCGATCACAGGTCGTTGGGCCCTGAGGCGCGAAACACTGTGCTGCCATGGTGGTAAGGTGACTGGGTAAAGCAAGGTGATCGTGCATTATATCGTTCATCAAAACTAGCGGGGGACATTTCTCACTTCTGGTCCCTTACTGCTGGTGCTGCTTGAGACAACATCCATTCATTTTGTCTTCCAGATTGAGCGACGTTGCCTTCACATTTGGTGTACTCGTTGTCAGAGTCTAAGCAGCCCTTTTCACTCGTCTGTGGGTATTTGTCAGATGAAACGACAAGTACCTTCCGGCATGAAAGTTCAGGACTAAGCCGGGTTCAAAGACAGTACAATGGAAACGAGGTTCAATTGCTTCCGCGATTCTTGTACCTAGGCTAAAATCCAAATGTCAGCTATAGCCCAGACTGAGCCTCGGAAGCGCCTCACCTTAATCCTGCCTAGCCGTACAGCAATCTAATATGGATCCGTTATAACTCATTGAGTAGGCCTGGCTATGGGTCTTTGCGTCTCGCGAGGGGCTTTTTACCACTTCCAATACATCTCGTCGACTAGTCTGTTCTTGCATGGATGGCGCATGAGGGGATCCTCACTGGATCAAAGAAGTTTGTTGAAATCTTGTAGGGATCTCTTGAGACATTGGAAGAACTCTGGTGCAGGAGTTCCAGTCATGGAACGGCTGTCCAAGCGTAACAAAAGTGTTTGCTTACGACCTGACTTGCTGTTGGGTGTAGGGTCCGTGCACGGCGTTCGGGTGTGATAACCCCCAAGTATGCATATGATACGAGTGCTCGCTGTCGAGACTTCCGACGAAGAATCCGGGCGATGTAGAAATCGGCACCCTACCTTGGACGGTAGAAGAAGCTTTATGATCATATCAAGCCGAATACCACGGGAATGCTGGATTCCATAGTCACATGGATCAGGACTGTCGTTCCACAATCGCACTGTCGCTGTAAACTGGTGAAAAACCACAGGAAATGGTCCCAACTGACCGTTGCTGAGGCCCTTTCTGTTGCCATCTTTGTTGAGTCGTATAAGTCCTTTAAGAGATCAACGACTACGTGTGGTGTGCTTCGCTGGTGGCTATCGTGCTAGAGCATGCCCGTCGGTCTGCATGGTGTACATGACAAGAGACTGGGACCGTCATTAGCTCATTGATTTCGGTTTCATTGAAGAACGATCTTCAGATTTAGTTCTACTGAATGAGACCGTACATACCTGACAGGGCCCCTTTATCCAATGAATGTCTCCATCCCGAATGCACTCGAGCCAGTGCAGGTCACTTGCCGAGACCCAATTAAGCGGTCGTTGTGTCCGTTAATCATTGTCCTGAAGCCGTCGTTCCTAAGGTGTTCAGAACAAGCGGGGTTTGGAAAGACTATATGTCGTGATGACCCAACAACGAGGGACATATCTTGATTAGGATTTGTTGTCCCCGATGGGTCATGCTGTGTGCGTTCTGACGATCGATCCATGAGGGACCAGAATAATAAAGAGCGTGAGGCTTTCAGTCTCTCGCTGAATGCAAGCCCGTTCAAGGCCATGTTGGAATAGATCGCTGGGAGGCTCCCCGGTAGTATAGTCGCTGCGTTCACAGACATGTTTGGTGAACGAGGTGGACTTACCACAAGTTCTGTTCATTTCAGAACAGGAATTAGTTCGACTTGGCCCATCACAAATGGATATACGAGGACTACTAGACAGGACTGAACCACTCACTGGAAGCGACTGTATAGTCTCCAATTGGAGAAGGCGGATGCAGAATTATGACAAACTTTAGATAAGAGCGAAGGCTTCAGTAGGGCCGCAAGAGAAAGGCGACAATGTTTCGATGCCTCATCTTTTTGGGCATGGTCAGTGCTCTGGCTTTACTTGAAGCAGGCTTTGACTAGCCTCTATATCATTTCAAGTATTGTTTCGCTGGGTGGTATGATACTGTAACCTCCCGCTAGGAGACCCTACGCTCGCTTCGGCTTGCAGAGCTATAGGCCTTGGAAAGTTCTCAAAACAAATGAGTAGCAGATGTTGAGGCCCTGTCTTGAATAGTTTACCGAAAGCCCGTTTCAATCTGGTAATAAATCTCTCCAAGGGTGTTCTTTGGCTCTGGAAAGATTCATCTCCGTTGAGAAGCATGAGCGTTCGTCGGAGGCGTGAGAATGAGAATAACCGGTGGATTAGCATGCACTTCGTACGACCTGCGGCTGGCAGGTCCTTTCGGTTCAACCCATCGCCACAGGTATCCCCCATCACGGTTTAGGCATACGACGTGAATCTGCCTGTCCAAACCGATACTATGCCCGAGACAGTGCTTCGAGAAAGTTTCGTGGGAAACGCAGATCGATGCGAAGAGGCCACAACAGGCTGTGCCAAAATCGATCCCGATGTAGACTCTCCGCTTGGGGAAGGACGTTGTTGAAGAGCGCCAGTGAAATAATGGCTTGTAGACCGTGATGGAATCAGCCGTTCATCGACAATATGAAAAGGAACGCGAAGGCACTCCAAGCACAGCATTGTCTCGGGACCTGGTAATAACCTCCAGTGAAGAGTCCACCGTCATGGGATGTGGATGGGCATGCCAAAGACCTTCTATCCAATCGTTTGGATTGTCTTCCAACAAAATCTCAACAAAGTTACCGTCCCATAGATCTGAGCGGATCAAGACTTCCCCTACTCTTGACATCGAATGAAACTACCGTTTACCAATAGACAAGTTTCTCGCTCCGCAGATACCATTCAGATTTCTCATCTCGTACATATCGTGATCCCTGGGACGGTTGCCATCTTTTGCCGTGAACCGCACCTCCAAGTCGCTGGTTGCCTCGCGTCCGTTTTTTTCGTCGCCATTGTCGACACTTGAGCTGTTTCTGCAGTTGAATGAAGTGCATTTACTCTTCTGATTTTGCTTTTCGATGGATCTTCAGCGGCACCGGTACGGCTGCCTGCACCTCGGTCTTGTAGAAAGGTACTCAGATGAATGAGATGTTCAAAAGGAAGCGGAGTGTATGGAACGCACCAAGATTATGAAAGTTAGCTTCGCAAGGAGTATTTGCAACGTTATAAGATATACAATCTAATGCGTGCCAAAGCAAGTCCCAGAATCATTTCACTTGCTCCCGGTGCATCGGAAGATGGCCTGAAGCAGCTCTGCGCTCACTTCAGCGTTTGAATGATACGCCATTGGTAAGCATTCGTCGTGCCATTGTGCTGGCATGCTTCTTTAGCACGGCTGTCCGCGCGCACACAAGAAAAATCAGGAATAGTTCCAGCTTGATATAAGCTTGGAGAATCTTGAACATTCTTTGGAGTCTGTAGTTAGCTAGTCACCTAGCTGACCTGTCTTCGATACATGGGGTTCTGGTCGAAATCAGGGCCATGGACAGAATCTGCGACGGTGCTGATGCCGCGGTGTTTCCAGGTTAGGCGTTAGGATCTTCGATGAACATCATCTTTCGGTTTAGGTATGTGACCACTTCCCCTGAAACTGAGAGATGTCGCCTGAAGCGCCTGAATGAAGACGCCGTGAATTTGTAATTATGCAATTAGTACTCGGTGGATTAGGGGATGGCCCAGCAGCAACGCCCGCAGTCTAGAGAAGCAAAGCTTATATCACCGTATATGTGTTGCGGAGGCATGAGCCTTTCCACGGTCGTTTCTCTAGAATTCATCATGAGACGATAAAGGATAGTCATGGTCGAGTTGTAAAGATACCAAATAGACAGCTCAGGACTGCCGACCTGGGACGCGCCAGCCAGCTTTTTGAAGGAGTACTTCCACCCTTGACAGTCGGTGTCTTTTCGGTTTTTCGCAGCCCACCATAGGGTTGTGGACTATCTCATCCCTGTTAGGTGGGTTTGATTGAATCTCTCATATAGAGCAATTTCATTGCCCACGGCTATGTGCCTCTCTGCGAACCCGGCTCACTTTGCGAAATATAATCACGGTCCTTCCTTATCGCTGAACCGGAATGCCTCCTGGGATCCTGGATTCTCATCAATGTCGACAATTGTCCATATACGTGATTGGTTGTTGGACATCGACCAACCCGATCAGCTTGTTCAGTGATACCAAGGTCTGTCGCTTGGTTCTCTCGAAGTTGGGTTCGTAGAGCCGGGCCAATACTTGAGAAGTACTATTTCGGCAACATGATATCTCTTAAATTCCATCCACTTGCATCTAGGAAGCAATCAAGCAGCTTTCTTCACGTGCGCTACCTGTACTGCCCAGGATTTCACCTTGATTGGCATGATCATTGGGGGTGTATGTTACCTAGAGTAAACATCCCCCACCAGCATCGGATTTATAATGGCATAGTGAGTGCCTTGCCTGTGTAGTGAACGACTGATGCTAGAGGGAAGCTGCCTCAGCAAGCCCAGAAGCTCAGTTACTACTCAGTTCCAAGGAGGTACCAGGGAAGGCAGATCAGACTTCACTACCAAACTCGTTGTCAGATATCTGATGAGAGGTAGATCAAACGCCACTCCACTTTCCACACCTTTGAAAGGACTAGTTCATATATGCTGGCTCATGAGCTTTTCCATACGGTCGGAATCAAGAGCTGGAAAAGCGCAACTGCCTCTGGAAGGTCCATCCCTATGTGGGCCAGTTCCCGGTCAAGTACCAAGGGTGCAGGTTGGGGAACAGGTCATAAAGGATGCAATAGTCATATATGTTCATGACCATTGACACAGTCAAAGGACGGGAATGGATCTTCGATCCGTCGACCGGGGGCAGTAGGGCCTTGTACATCTGGGAGCAGATGTCGAAGTGCGGCACGTCGTTGCACAGAATTGATACGGACGGGCAGCAGTGACATTTATTTTCCCATAGCTTCGCCGTTGACAAACCGCAAATGATGCATAGAAATGATGTTGACTAGCCCTTTCCTTTCTCATTCCACAGGCTTCACAGACCTGCTACTGAATTCACTCGGGATTTGTGGCTGCGGTTATCCCTTTCATCAAACATCCCAGAACAATCTGACAGCAAAGGTTTGATCTTGGAAACCTCGATCCAAAGCAGTAGAGGGTCGTCGTCTATTCCAGGCTCACCGACACAGCCTGAGCAGTGGCTGAAGAGGAAGATACGACGCGTTCCACATCACCACACCTGCAGCACCGAGTCTTAAGGAGATCCCAGAACAAGACGGTCCGCTTAGCTCGGTAAAAGCTGGTTTCCAGATCCAGAGAGTGATCTCTTGGGTCCATAGGTACTGAATTGTACACAGTATCTGATGGGTGATGGATAAAGATGTTCATCTGAATCCCATGGATATAGGAAGAGAGAGGACAAGCTTCCCAAGCTTTTGTGTTTTCATGGCAGAGAGCGTGCGAGGAACCACTTCGAGTGTGCAGGTGTACCATTCTGGAAACGTAGCTTCTTCGGAACCCGGGGCGTACTTCGGAAGTGTCAATCCCAGTGCTGATCAGGTCGGCTGCGGTCCTGATATTTCGTGTGAAGGAAGAAATAGGTGTCCGTTCAACTGGAATGGAAGATAGCTCGCTTCCATCCATCTCCTATGAGGTCCTTCTCCGCGATCATCTCCCCGTGTCTACCAGAACCATCACTCACGATAACCCTGTAACATTGAATCAGAATAGACTGATAACCAAAGGATGAACTCCGTCGACTAATCCTGGTCCCCAGGTGTTCTGATGCTTTGAGGGGATGCGCATCGTTATGACAGACAAAATAGTCCGGTACGGCGGCGCTAGGGGATGAATGGCTGAAGGGTTCCAGACTAGCATAGAGAATACAAAGTAGGGGGGTAAGACAATGGTGGTGATATGCTGCTGCTCATTCTGTCGTTCCCTTCGGATCACAAGTGGTTAAAGCGTTCAGTATGCCCCAGTTTCATACATGATGACGTGTGTTAGATATCGGGTAATCTTATGCTAGGTCTGCTAGCAGACTTTCATCGTGGCAGGGGTAGGGCAATTTTGTTCCGATATCCTTGCACTGCCTTTGATACTTCGATTATTTCGTTCCACGTAGCATCACTAGAGGAGCGAAAGCGTCCTGGCCTCTCGAGGCTGCAACAGAATGCATCCGACACGAGTCATTCTTATCAAGAGAGGACGGTTGATCATCAGCAGCAAATGCCGACCGACCATATGGCACTCATCCAAATGAAACCATGTTCAGGAGTAGCAGTTGTGCAGGACAAGCCAACCTTGGCCTCTAAGACATGTGGGATTCCCAGGTTCACCGAGCTAGCCGACATATGGATCGTAAAAGCCGAAAGTCAAGCCAATGACATGGCGGATATGTTGACGATACAGACAATGTCGCAGTCAACCACCCCTTTGGCCTGTGGTAATGCTTGGCACACAGCCCACGATGGCGTGTTCGCAGGAGGGCTCGTAATTCAATGCGTAATTTGCGACCTTCTCACCTCTGTTGCCTTCGTCGTCGGTTCCGTAGGCGGAGTGATATGGTATGGATGTCCTTTCCAAATCGCAGCCTTCGTTTTATGAGCCACGTACACCAAAGTGGGTTATCGGATGAATTGATATCAGGACTAGCCACCGTGATGGTTTTTATCTTCGCTAAGGGGATAGATTCTGTCAGTTGATCCTTGGAATAGTAGCATGAAATATCGGTGAATGCCCTGCACATACCTCGCGTGACTTATTCGTGAATTGGGGGTGTCAATGGTATACTCGAGCAACGGTTGGATCTCCCGTGAGCTGATCGTTTTGTAGGAAATGTTTGTTGTTAGACTTTGGAGGCGGCAACATGATCGACCCTGCTAACTCGACGCGATGTTCATCTTGCATATGCCGACGGTTACTATCTGGCTCGTTGTCCGGGGCCAGCAAAATGCAGAGGCCTGCGATGAGGGGAGGCATCCGCAAGTTGAGTGGATGCATGAAGACCAGGCCACCGTGCACCCAAACAAGAAACTGGTCGCAGATATAGCTCCCGTCGATAGGAAAACGCGGCACGCGTTTGAGAGATAAAGACCGAGGCCGAAAAGAGGAAACACAAATGGACCAAGATATAGCCACGACGGTCCGTTCCGTATCGTCTCTTGGAAAATAGTTAGAATGACGTCTCTTAATGCCTGTGGACTGGTTTTCCATGCCAACAATGAGACCTCGCCAACTGCATGATGGTACTGGCAAAGTATGGCTCCCATCAACCAGAGCTATCACGCGTATGGTGTGAAAAAAGGATTAAATCCGTAAGCTCTGCGCGATGAAAGCTGCCCCAGGAGGTAAGAGCAGAGAATTCCTTTCCACAAGCGTGCTAGGACGGGTCTTCGGGGTAATGAATGGTAAGATCAGACGTCTGCATCCTTCCCGGATTCGAGGACTATCATACCACGGAGCACAAACCGGAGAGCCACACCGATTGACAGCTCTCTTCGGACGCCATATTTGGGTCTCCGGGCGAAGGATCCGATCCCCAGCTCACAACGAGCCTACTGAAGCAGACGACAGCTTGTCGCAGGCTATTTTTCCAAGCCCCAGTAATTTCAATGTCCGCCCCGGCATATCGCGCGCCACGAGGACATCCAGATCACGGCTCAGCAGCTGAATGACGCTTGTTAACCTATCGATTACGACATGGTGGTCATCCAGGCTATCCAGCGAAGGTTAGCCGAGTGAAGAATGGCATGGTTAGTGGGCTGCCAGCGTAACCCCAGATCATCCTCCAAGGACTCATATACATCGACTTTGACTATTGATCACCGACGCTGAGGAGGTGAGAACCCACGCAAAACCAATCATACAGGCCGGAGGTTATGCTTTTTGATGTTGACCTTCAACATCATGTAATGCCGACCCAGATCTAAGAACGCAAAACCATGTGGGTGAAGGGTGGAAGATAGAGCCCCAAAGGAAGCCTTCATATCTGTGATGATCAGCTATATGTTGAAGTTAAGCCAAGGGCAATAAGGCTTACGTGCAAAGAAAATACCTTTCAGCAGCTCGGCCGGTCATGAATTGTTGGATTCTTCTCACATTCTGTCTTCCTAGACTTCAGTCTGCTGTAATCGTCGCGAGGGCTGCCTTTCCTGATGGGAAACGTGATCATCATTCGCTTGTTGCTTTTCTGCAATAGGTCTTCCAGGGGCTTTCAGGGCAGGTTGAAGATCCGCTCCAAGGAACCACTGTCAGATCGGGCTCTCCATCGTCACCAAGGACTGACCAAGTCGTGCAAACCCCTGAGCGTGGAGGTCTCGAACATATCTACCGATAACATTCGATTTCGCCCTTTTAGAACTGGTTGTAAAGAGTAGAGAATAGCAGGAGTAATGCCACGCAATATGCTTTGATGACAAGCCCGTATCCAAGATGGCTACTCGCATTTGTTTCATGCGAGCCCCGATCCTGCACTGGTGACTCGGAAGCAAGCTTTGGGATATTTTATAACGAGTCGTATTCATTGCGCGTCTGCTGAGAATGTTGAATTTCGAGCTGAAGAACCCGTCTGCTGTCGAGTCCAGAAGTACTGCGCATCTATAGCATTTACTTAGAAAATCAACCATGTCGAGCTTGTCAAGTGTCCGAGAACTGAAATGAGTGATTCTCTACTTTGCCGAAGAGATGATGGTGGTTAGAATCATGCAGGAAGAACCGTAGCCTAGACAAGGCTCTTTCTGATCGGACTTACAGACAGATACATCTCGCAGCGTCATAGTAGATGACTTGTGATGGGATGATTGCTAACGGTCAAACAGGTATTGGATCGCTTCCCGCCGACGGCGACTAATGCAACTGGTGCGACTGCTACTTGTCAGTACAACCACGCCCGGCCGAGGCTAAGGCGCCTTGGTGTTGGATTTAGATATCTGCCGTAGGTGAGATACAATATAAGAGAGCGAAAGGCATTCCAGGTAATATTCCAGTTCAGATAATGCTGCGTGCCTTCACTGCCAGGTCGCTGGCGTGCAAACCGTAGAAGGGCATACACAAGAGCACGTCCGGTATTCAACGCCTCATGTGTGAAAGCCAATTTCCAACGAGGATCAGAAAGCGGAAACATGGTTATTGGATGAAGTCAGCGAACAGTAGCTGTTCTCAATCGCAAAAGTGCCGACTGCTGCGATTTTCGGACATTGGTAATCCTAACCGCAACCCAGGGCGCATTCATACCAGGCTGGGTACAAGACTATGCTGCCCTTGAGAGCCAGATTGACTGGATGCAAGCTATTCCATTCAGTGGGTGTTTCATACCTGTAATGAGAGTGAAGAGCCAACCTGTTCGGATAAGATGAATGACAGAGCACTGCTAGTGAACTGTTGTCTGAGAAGCGAATAGAACAGTGTGCTATTTGCAAGCTTGCTGAGCCAGATCTGTATGTTAGAATTGTACAATATCTGGAGCATGAGTACTAACTTGCCTTGGTCGTAGGTACTGTATCGGCATGTTGAACCATTTCCTTCGGGAAAAGGTGAGACAAAACAATACTTATGACGATCCCTTCGCAACTAAATTTAAAGGCCCTCACATCGAAGTCCCAAGTTGGCGGACTTAGGTCAAGATGAGCATAAAGCGAGGTCATTGTGGAAACATGGGCATATCCGAGAACTGTAATCAAGGCGCGGAAATCTGAATGCTGTCAACATCAGAAGTACATGGGTACTAAAGTCTCGATCCAAATTACCTACCTTAGAACTTTGTCCTTGGCGATGTGTGCAAAAGGCAGCAGCGAGAACATGAACGTATGCCCCTGTCCCTGTCATGAGAAATTTAAACGATATAGCACAGGTGAACAAATAGACTTACCGGACTTTGAAAGCTTTTCGGCAATTGCCTTGGTTGTTCATAATAGTCACAGATCACATGGTAGTCAGCTGAAGACTCGGTTGGGGAGGATTTAGTTTTGCATAAATGGGGTTCTTTCCCACCAACTCAGAAACAGGTCTAGGACCTTGAGGGAGAAGAAAGTGACAGAATCAGGTTGTTTGAATATGAGCTCGATCATGTTGATCCCAAATCTTACGACGAAATGGTGGTTGAGGTAAGTTAGTCGTATTCGCTTGGAGTATGGGTGCTTCAATGCATCGTTTGGCTCCGCCAATGTCGCCTTGATAGAGTCTGAGGACCCGACCAATACTTCGTCCGTCCGAGTGCCATTTTCTTTGTTCCTCGATGGTGCATTCATATATCGCAGACAGATCGACGGTATTGTTACGTATAGTTCTGGCTCGTCAGCTGAGCCAGGGGTATCAATTATTGTGAATGAGTTGGGTGCATCAGTTTCGCCGATGGACGTGTCGGCATCGCTGACACTGTCACTACGCGAGGAATCGACTCTACAGACTGGAGATAACCGCGACATCGCTCGCAAGTATATGACACTTGAGGAGTGCGTGCGTGGATCGGCAGCAATGAGTCGAGGCAGGTGCATCAACGTAGACTTTCTGGTCTCTCCATTTGCCGCAATGCTGGCCTGGCCTCTCCCAAAATATGTGGTTAATATATCGGGAAATCGAATGCACCATCCGCACATATGGAAGTGTCGAGGGGGTTCCTGTATTCTCCCAGGTTTGGGTGGAGGGTGACTAGGTTCCGTTATATTCGTAGGGTCGAGCGCTTCAATCGATCCGATGGTCTCCGCCACTCCACAAAAGAGGCGAGCCAACCAGACCGACAACCTTAAAACCAGGCGCGTACTCCTTGTGACACAGAGGTGCAGCCATCGTTTCGGGCCTGGAAGTCAGACAAAAGTGTAATCCCTTAGTATCTTGGTGATTTAGGCCATAGGCGGCATCAGATATCACAGGGTCTGGCCTAGTTGATGGTCAATAAACAGATCGCGAAGTACAAGAAACCAATAGGCATACCTGTTTCAACGAGGTATAATCGACCGATTTGGGTGTGCTAGGGTCTGCCTGGGACTGTTGACCATTTACGGTGCCTGGCTGAAGCCGCCCACGAAGACCACGAGGGTAGTGTGTGGCCAGTCTGCACGCTTCGCCACGACCGCTGATGAAAACTGAGAGGTTGGTTAATACGCTGCTTTATTAGGAAAGGACATCACTCACTCTTTGCGGCTGCTCTCACTGCAGGCGAATTCCAGGATAGTGATACCGTTCTCCAGCGTTCTCGACACTTTTCTCACCGAATCGGTTGAGGAGGTTGATAAACGTATCGGACAGCTATCCCATAGGAGCAGAAAACACGTGTGTATAAATAAGGGGGACACATCTTGACGCCCGTGATCATCAAGCCAGATCACGAGACGGTGGACTATAGAAAAATGACATATATAGAAAGAGAAATACGAGCAGGATGTCAAGAGGAAGACAAGAAAGATACCAAAGACATCATCAATGAGCGCGATGAGTGGAACCTGAAGCGCGATGAACCCTGCGTCAGCGCAGGCCTCGTCATGTGGCATAAGGCGGACAGAACTGTCGCCGGGAGAAGCACCAGAGTTGGGAGAGAAACCGGGCATTGCCATCGATTGCCCGCAAACGAGATGAAGATAAGACAAGACATATCAGCTTTTGGGCAGATCTTTCCCGCAAGTTGATTTCCGTGCGAAGGATCCAGCTTCCCACGGCAATGACCTTCGAATCGCTAGGAAAACACAACACCTGACATTATATATAGAACGAACCATTCATTAGAGAGAGAGGGATATATATGACTTCAAATCAGGCAAGAAAAGGAGAGAAAAGGGAACAAAAGAAACACGTATATTAGATGAGAAAAGAAGATCGTGAGTGAACCGAACAACCTTCGCGAAAGACCTCGTATATATCCCTCCTCTCGCAATACCACAGCGATGGCACCACCTCTATGACACATTCCAAAAACCCAACCCAGAAGCGACCGTCTGTCCAGACCCGGGGGCCCATCGCCGTATCCCAGCTGAAGCAAACGAGAGTGGTCAGAGGAATGCCAGACCACCCAACCATGTCACCAACAAACGGCCCTCATCCCGTACGACCCCGGGCAGCAAGGAAACAGAACGGACTGGCCCGACCTCGCGATCGATCGGTCGGATCGGACCTGTCAGCGACAGCCAGCGGCCCTTGCAGACTGGCGTGGCGGTGTGCCGACAGGGATGCCGGCGCCGTCGGAGCGGATACGTGCAGCGCGCGGCATTTCTGGCGGACAGCTGGGCCGGGCTGGTTGGCACTGGACACGGTCGTTCCTACCCATGGGGTCGTATTGCTGGGGGGGGGATGGGTTGCAGTCTGGCAATCGGAGAAATTCAGGATGTGAGACACCGTTGGGGCGGTCTGTGCGTGCCGGGTGTTGTCTGCAGACGGAATATTGGCGATGAATAAGACTGGAACCGGATACTGAAGAGGTTGACAGCCGTCGGGAGTGGACCGAGTAGGTACCTAATCGCACCTCCTTCCCTCAACTTCTCTTCACATTCTTGGTGCCTCGTCTACAATGCGCTCCGGATGTTTCAGTGATGGATAGCCAATAATCATCGGGCCCAATCCAGGCAAATATATATATTCATCGCAATATAAAACATTACGAATTAACGTAATTAGCTAAATACAGAAAAAAGGCCCATGGGCAGGTCTGGCTGGGCCCCAGGCGATGGCAGTATATAAGTAACGAAGAAAAATCAGGCAACCACCGGCCAACCATTAGTCCAGGTGAGCTGGTTCCAGCCGAATTGGTAGTCATCCACGGTCAGGCCAATGTTCTTGTTGGCGTAGTGGTAGTAGACGACGAGACCATAGGTCGTATCGTTCAAAACACCCCTGGCGCGCTGTTAGCATGCTTCCGTTTGACAGGAAAGTGGGGGGGCAAACGTACTGTCCACCAGGCCCGAAGACGTAGTCGTGGCTGGCCAGAACGGTAGTTCCGCCGCTGTTGGTGCATGCAACACCGTCTTGGTCGACCTGTAGGCGAAATTAATCCCTGGGTCTTGGATGCAATCGGACAGTCACTTACAAAGTCGCCCGTTCCCGTCCGGGATCGGCACACAACAATTCGGTACTCATCTCCCTGAGCGGGCGGGTTGGAAATGTAATTCTGAGCCTGACCGGACGAGAAGGTCAGGTAGTAGTAACCTCCGCGCTCAAACATGAACGCAGCCTCGATGGCGTGGTTTCCCGATGCGTTGTAGGCCAAGTTGGTGGGCGTGCTGCCGCTGCTCGTCAGGGAGTCGGTCATCTCCACCTGGTAGATGCCATCCCAGTAGGAGCCGAATTGGAGGTAGGGGGTGCTGCCAATGGTGATCCAGTTGGGGTCAATGGCATTGTACGGGGTGGACGAAGACGAGGTGACGCCAATCTCGCCATGGTCCGTCCAGGAGCCCACTTCCAGGGTGGTGGAGCTGGCAACTCCGATGGTGGAATCCTGGCTGCCAAGCGTGGAGCTGGCATAGTACATGTAGTAGGTGCCATCAACATAGTGCACGTCCGGAGCCTGCAGCAATGTTAGGACTGAAGATAGCCCACAGATGTGGTGCGATGGCAAGGAGTCTCACCCAGAGGTTGGAAGCATTCCCCACTGGAACATCCGATCCGTCTGCCAGGGCGACCCCGAGATCGGTCCAGGGACCAGCAATGGAGCTGGCAGATGAGATGTGAATGCCTAGCCCGGTCGAAAAGCGAAAGAATGTGCCGTCAGACTTGCGCTGGATGACATTGGGGTCATGGGCCCAGCAGGATCCCGAGCAGGCCCCCGGGTCTGAATAGGCGTTTGCCAACGCTACACAAAGCAGGAGAACAAACGAAAACATGGCAGATGAGGGGAAGATGAGGGGAAGGGAGGACAGGGGCAGGAGAGAAAAAGAAATGTCTGTTTTCGAATGAGGAAGTTTACATTGTCGTCGAGAGGAAGGGCCTTTTATGTACAATCGGTTCGGCCGGTGTACATCGGCAACTGTCACCGCAATGCTTGCAGAAGGCAGCCTTGCAAGTAAGGGCCACCTTCAAGATCCAGCTGAGCTTACGCATGCATTGACCGCGGGTCATTCTCGTAAATGAGAAGGGCTAATGTCGAGCGATACTCGGGGTTGACTCCCTTGCTGGCCCGGGACGACCAATCACGCCTTCGGAAATAGCTTTAACTTTAGTGAGGAGACTAGTTGGTAGTGACGAGGGGGACCCATGGATGTATCTGGCGGATTTCCATGCAGATTGTTTGCATCGACGTGGAGCCTGGCGTGGATGGATGGATGGAGCTGCCAGCCTAATCCGTCGTCCAAGAGTCAGGCAACGGAACAAGTCCTGCTCTGCACTTTCCCCCGCGTTAGTCTTAGCGACAAAAGCAAAATTGTCTTCCAGGCCAATGTATGCAGGCCGGCAAAAAATAAACATACCAATAAATTAAAACTCATTGCCTAGCCAAGGTGTGGGAGGATTTAGTGTTAGGCACCTGACCGATCGGCTGCTCTTCATCACATTACCCTATTGGGACCCCATGACTCCTTAACTCAAACCTCGGATTTCGGGTCGAAGAAGGAAATTCTCCTGGTCCATCCAGAAACTGCGTCTAGAATTTTGGGTAGGTTATCCTCGGGCCGCCTCACTCCCTTACAAAGTACGAGGTACGCCTTCAGCCTCTGTCTTTGTTTGCCGTGGTTCCCCCATCACCCCTTTCCACGCCAAAGTGTCATCCATCCATTCATTCCCTGCCACATCCACCTCCCCCACAAAGACTTGGCCTGACGTGTCAATGAGGTACCAAAGGCCAGAACTTGAGGTTGGAGCACCGGACTCTCCGCACGCGGTGATTGGGTGTCGGGATACAGATGACGGGCTGAAGGAGAGATTTGGTCGGATTAGTCTCCTTAGTTCTCCTTAGTCGCCCCAAAGCTCGGCCTAGTGGGCGCCCCCAAGGCCTTTCGGAAGGCCATCGGTCGATCGTGGGCCTGTCCTTCCCAATGGGATCGCCCCGTCGAGTTGGGAGTCCGTGAGCATGGCGGAGCGACGCCAAAGCTTGCCATTTACATCGGGATGTCGTGATGGGGATCCCCAGATCCGATGATTCATGGGGGTCACTTTAGCTTGTCTAGTGACTTGCTACTCTTTAGAGGATCCGCCGATAACGTCTCCCCCCCTGCTGAGGATCGCCCACCGGACCATCAGAGCCAGGCTATGAAGAATGAATGCCTTTGGGGACGGTGACTGTGATTACCACGTCGAAGCCACCCACCCCTTACAGGAAGCCGTCACGATGTCTGTTCTTGGGTACTGCTGCAGCTGTAGGATCGATCTAAGTGCCGCACAGCCCTCGACCAAGATTCTTACAGCCTTGCTGGCATTATGTAATCGGGGTTCCCCTCATCTTGGACCTGTCCCGATTGCCGTCCCAGCAGTCGGAACCCGCCGTGATGTGCCGAGACTGACCGGACTTGGAGATCGGATGGTACCATGATGGTCTCACGAGGAGGTGGATGGCCTGTCGGGATGGTGCGACCTGCGCTAAGGATGTCGTGACTCGTCCACGGCAGTCCTGAGGGGTAGAAAAAGCGCGAGAGCAAGCATCGCGGGTCCTTGTCTATAACGCGCACCCTTTATGGCCGAACAAAGTGCCGCTCTCGTGTTTTTTCTTAGCCGGATGCTGCAAGGAGGCCCAGGAAGAAGTAATGATGACCGCATGCAGCAGGAGTTGACCTGTGGCCAAGGGCTACGGAGCACTACTGACCGAATCTCACGGGGGACATCCGGATTGCGGTGAACAACGCGTTGCGGGATGGATTATTTGGCATGCGCAAATTCCCACTTCATTTATGTTGTTGGCAGGGCCCCATATCAACCGGGGGAATTGCAACGATAAGAGCGGATTGCGCCTTCTGGGGGATCTCCCACTCGTCCAGGGACGGGGGCGGATGGGACGCTTTTCCGCTGTGGAGAGGGGCGGTCATGGCATGCATGGCCGTCATAATTCATATGGCGCCAGACAATGGTGGGGACCGCGGAGGTTTAGTATTCTCCGAAAACAACATTGGAGAGGTGAGAGTTGAGTGTTCAGTAATCCGGGAGTTGCAAGCGGTTCCGGAAATTCCCCGTTCCAGGGGAACAAACAAGAACCAGAATTGGGCTGGCTTGATCTGGTTTTTGGGACGCGTCTGATCGCCGGATCTGCTGAGCCGTGGTACCTCCACTGGACGCCTCAGGCTGCCACTGTAACGGATATCGAACCCGCAGTCATCTAAAGATCAATGTGAAGGGAACAGCAAGCATATTCTCTAGCCAGAACTTCTGAGCGACCTGGCTTTTATTTTCTCCATGATCTCGACTTATTGTTTGGAGGACAGCGACTTCACCACACGCGCCATCACCAACTACCATAAACCCGTAAAACCTCAAGCCACAACGCAACATCACATTCAATACGAACCTGCCAGATCCAATCATCCACCGAAAACGACATTGAATGAACCTCAACGAATCCCACCACACATGGCCCGGTCGACCAATCCTCGCACGGCAATCTATTCTTAGCACAGGCAGACATCACCCAAGCAAGGGGTACACAATACACGAACTCAACTGTCACTTTGACAAACCCTATCAACCATCCATCCCATCCTATCCAGAATCCATCTAACCCGTACCTCAGAATAACCTTTGACTGATCCCAAGATCCCAAGACAAGTCTTATGCATCCTGCAGGGGCACACCATTTATCGTCGCGACCGAGTAATCTGCACCGACTCGACACGCGTCCAACACATGGCGGTGGCTCCTTCAAGCTTCTTGCCCCTGACGATGAAAACTCTGGCTGGCGCGTTCCTGCAGTAGTTGATGGGAAGGTTCGCCACCGTCGTACCTGAGAGGTGTTGATCCGGTCTATAGTAGATGGGATATCAGACTAGAATAGATCGTAGACCGATCCCATATGATATCACAGCATACTCCTGACTCCTGAGCCAGCAAAGGAGAAACAGGACGCGGTAGAGTACGCTATAGCTATTCCTTCTCTCAAACTTCCATAAAGCTTAACTTAACCAACGAGTATATGCACAATATACCTCAATATAACCCACCCACCACCCCAAACCATCCAAACAAACAACTTCCACATAAACACAACCCAACCTCATGCAATACAATCCCTAATCAAACACCCAAATATCCTAATGCCACCCCCCTAAATCTAGGTAACCTCATATCCCCAGAGGAGCGACACCAGACAGCCATGCAGCCGATGACGCGTCCCACCCGACACATCACGAATCATACCTATGTATGGCTCCACCAGGTAAATAAGCAACCATGATACGTTAGGGGATAAATGTATCTATCTACTTCTGGTCCGATATTGTCACGTCGACTTTTACATTTCATAATTGACTAGGACTGCCTGGCTTCTGGGTGTTTGATATGTTTGATAGTGGATGGATGGAGCACGGAGTATTGTATACCCAGTATCTAGTGGGAGGTTCGGCGAGGCGAGCGGAGTACGGAGGACGGAGTATGTATTTCAGTAGACTATCTTCCTTATACGTAATTTAATGGTTATAGCTCTGGCGCATTTCAATTTTAAGGATTGGTTGTTGTTGGGAGATGAGATGGGTTGGGTAGTATTCTATTGTGTAGCGGTCCCAGTCGCATCTTGATATAAACTTGATTGATGGCGTAGGACATGATGAGAACAAACCTCCTTTTTGGAGACTGAAACTCACTTTCCATGCCATGTGTTGAGTGTATTTCAGCTGCAGGGTATCTTGGTAGGTATCTGAGAAAGGCAATTGTGCCGGTTACTTTTTCGTTTTCTTTTTGGCTTTTGTCTTGGACGATGATGGCCTAAATATGACCGACGTATGCGATCGCGCATAATATATATGCATATATATAACCAACGCTGTGTGATGGAGATTCTCGTATAAATCCAAGGACGGTACGCTTGGAGCAATTTCATTGGTAGAAAGTAAATGCTCAATACCATGGCTTCGATGTACAATTTCTTTGCTTCATATGTCCACAGCAGCCGGATCTAGCTTGTCACGAGTTTTCATCTAATCAAGGACCACGACGTAGCATGTACCTGTACATAAGTGAGTTGGGTTCGCCGGAGGCTCTGAAAGACTCTAAAATGCCCAGAAAGCAAGTTGAGACAAAATACACCCGAAGCGAGAATGGATCTATACCTCGACCTTAGTCTTCCGGTAGGTCTGCGCAAGTGCGACATCCCTGGTGGTGCCATTTTCTGTCTTGATAATGATCAACTCGACCTTGAGTAGTCTCGGAAACTATATTTTCACGGAAAACGTTCCTGTCGGAGTCATACCAGAACAGCTTTTTCATGTTTGTAAATATGCTGATGATGCTCGGGAAGCATAGAGGGCATCAGCACGTCAGATACACCGTAGGTATTCGTCGCGCCTGTACTAGATCTACCCCCAGTTGACAGAATTAGAGAAGAGTTCTGCTACAACCTTCCCACCTTGGTTTGGAGCCTCTCGCTGTCCTATCTGCGCACAAAATGAAGCTAGAAAAGTTGGTTCTAGGCAAACGATGAATCCAATTGGACATGTGCGTTGCACATAGGAATGAAACATTGTCTCCATATCAGGGGCAGACTTCCTGCTCTGCATACTGAGTGCTTTGTCCTCAGATTGCTCCCATGTGGCATCGATATCAAGCGTGTCTGTTAAAGATCTCGAGAAGCATCCACATTCCCGAGCCACACCACAGCAATTCTTATTGCTTGTACTCATATCAACGGCTCCTGAATCTGCGCCTAAGGGTCGATACCTCACGCTCTTATGTGATGCTCACCACTAGAAAGATAGCCCAGGGCACTAAGATCAGAAATCGTTGAAGTTGGTCCTTCCAAAGACAGAAATTTCTCAACTTCTATGTAACTCTAGCACAGGGCCTTATGATCGGAAGAATCAAATCTTCATTAACATTATCCTATCTAGCCAACGATGAATGGTCGCTAATCGAATCGTCGCATCCCTGCCATTATCATGAAACAAACCTATAACCGTAGTCAACCGAACAAGCCAAGTCTTTTGCCAAGCATCTAGCTAGCCTGATATACTTTGAAGCTCTTAAATTCCCAGTACGCCTGCGTGAAATTGGCAGGGTTGCTGCGAACAAAGCTCTCGCATGTGCCCGGACAATGATACAGTTCGGTATAGAACTCCCGGTTGGCACCGAGTTGTCCGCACAGATCGATGTTTGCAATAATGCTTTGATTCTTGAAGTGTGAAGATATGTCGCAATGCGTGTTCGGGAAGTCAGCCAAAGCAGTTCCCCAAGTCGATGGGTCTGGGGTGCTACTCGAGTTCGAGACGTCGTCTGGAATGGAATTGCGTGCGAAGTACCAAGCTCGGATGCCAGCATCCCGCAGTTCCAAAGCGTAAACCTATCACTTGTCAACATCATGAACCAATGACCCATATTTCCTATATCAGGTAAGACTTACTCCGCCCCCATCCTCATTCATCTCTTGTCCATATGTGTTGGGCGGACCTTGCACACCACATCCAGCGTTGCCATGCGTGCTGTTGTCGCAGGTTACATAATTCGGGGTACCGGTCTCCTTTCGCTTAACATTCATCTTACAACCGCTGGTTGTATGCAAGGTGACAGCGTTTCCTTCCGTCGCTATATTGTTCGTCTCCACCACGTCGATTTCTCCATTTACTGGCCAATTGTACGTATCAGTCAACCACAGCGCAGGCCACAGTCCACAGCCGTAAGGGGTATGGAGAATGTCAAAAATAAAAAGGCCGGTATCATAGCTCGTTTTGGACTCCAATCGCACGGACTGTCGTCCGTTGGTTGCGTTCTTGTTCGACGTGTCCACCCTCATCACAACAGATTCGTCGGTTGCATAGGTCAAATTCAAGGAATTCGATGTGGAACGGTTGACATATCTATGAGACATTAGTCAAGATCAATAACTTCGGAACTCCCAGCCATACCGAACAAATCCATCGGTGGGATCCTCTCCAGAATAGTAATCAAAACGATCGAAGAATGACGTCCCCGAGTACGTGTCCACCAACTTGTAATCGAGCTTAGAGTAGTTGGGATATTTGCTCTTCTTTGTGCCCTCGACCGCACCAACAATGACTGCGATGATGATGACCACAACCGCAGCTGCTATAATCAACTTTTTGCGCAATGACCAGCCGCGAGGATGGTACCAGGGATAAGAGGCGGCTGTTTGTTGCGCAGGTATAAATCGCTCGGCACCTGGAGGAGGGGGTGGTCCTGCGTGCCCCAGATCATCGTCTAGCTTGGGAATTTGAGCAGTGGCGCCGCCATACCTGCTGTACTCGCTACCGGGTACATAGTACTGCTTATCGGCCATTTTGGCCAGAGGCTCCGGATCGGAGAGAGGGTGAAGTGAGCGAGATAAAATGGAAAACAATATGATTATCGTATGCTCCGGTTAAACGAATGTAAGTAGATGTAGCTAGTGAATTGATGGTAGAAGAGTTGAAGATAGGCCAGAGCAGACGGGACGGGATGTTGTCATCGAGAATGTGCGAGTCGGAGGGCCGTTACCGTAACGATCATGGCCTGATTAGGCAATCAGCAGTCACCACCGTTGAAGCGATCATTGAACAATCAGTAGAGGTCATCGTCTCTAAAGTGCCATATGAAGTAAACAGCGATAAGTGCAAGGAACGATTGTTTCAAATTGAGACCAACAACTAGCCGTATTCATCCGATTTTGAGAGCTTATTAGCACTGCGTTGCCTGGCATCTCCCAGTTGAGAAGAATATGTTCTGTTTGCATGGTCCCTGACAGCGCTAAGCTGAGTTAGGAAGGTAGCCCCTGAACCCTGGAGAGGATTACTAATCGTTAGTCACTTTGACTTTCGAGATGTGGCATTAATATTTCAAGTGTTAGAACACTGGCTGATAATAATCTATGCAAAAAGAGCGTCGTCTGCCTGCATTCCTTCAAAAGATGGATGGCTTCAAATGAAGCAGTGGAATGCCTTGGCCGGCCTGCCATGATGTTCTAAAATTAGCAACTGACACGGGCGGCCCCAACGAGGAACCCACAATCGGACAATAATGAGGGAAAGCCTTTAACGGTTGAGACATCACACAGGGAGATTGAATGGTCTATCATATATGTAGAAAGAGTGCTTAGAGTTGTGGCCTGCCTTCAATATATAAGCAAAAGCTGGGTTTATATCAATGCACCCAACGCTAAATAGAAAGCACTGTAATCTGTCACCCACATCTCACCCACATCTGGATTCAAACCAACACTTCATCTGGAAGAAACAATATCTAGCAAGTTCATTCAAAATATCATCATCATCGCGTGTCGATTAACAAAGCATACGTCCCATAACATCAAGCAACTTAAATCAAAACGGCCAAGCATAGTGCGAAATGACTAACAGTACCACTAGTGCCTCTGGAAAGAACGCTTTAAACCTCCGTGGACTCCATCCTTCATCGTACGGCAGACGCTCTTCTCCAAAGACAGCTCGTACAAAGTCGTCCGGAATCCCCTTTGTGACACCCTTCCCGAACACACACCGCAGAGCTGCCAACTCCGCACATCCAACGTAGTGTTCGAACTTCCCAAACTGCAGATCCGGATTGTCTTTCTGCTGCTCTTCATACCGCGTCTTCCGATACCGTCCCATGTCGGCGGTGCGAATCTTGCCTTCCTTCGCAGATCGAAGAAACCGCCGGCATAGTTCTGGATCCAAGTGGATGCAGTCGCCCAGTTCGCGGTCCTGTCGAGTGATCGAGACGTCATGCTCTAAAGCATGAGGACGGCCAACTTGGTCTAGGTTGAGCACAGGGATGCCGTCTTTATTGACTTGATTTGGGTCGCGTAGTCCGGCTCTCGAACCTCCTCGTGGTCCGCTCTTGGGGTCGTCAGAGTGAACTTGAAAGACACGGTTCACGAGGGTGGAGGCTATGTCCAAGCCGAGTCCCACATACTGAACGGCGGCTTACAGCTCCGTAGCGGTGATATTCTGTCCGTCGCGGGCGATAAAGCCATGGTTAGCAAGGGAGTTGAGTACGGGGCATGGAGAACGTAAGTCGCCTGGTCCCGCAGGATGGTATTGACCCTTCTGGAGCGCCATATTGCGATAGTGAAGATGGAAGGGGGAGTTGGAGGAGGCATGGTTGTTCTGGTAATGCACATCAGCATCATGACAGGGGAGCTGAGACTAAGATGACAGGTGACTGCTACGCCTGAGGGGCTGGGTCACGAGTATCCCAGATCCCCTCGTCTTACTTCCACGCATCCCTCCCGCAATCCAGTCAAGGTGAATCAATTCTATTGTACAGTCGTCTACTAGCACGCGCGCGATGACTCCAGCAATAATCTTTCAACTGCATCTACCCACGAACTCTTCGAGCATTTGGTTCAACTCCTGCTCCCTCTCCCAGCCCAGCATGTGGCCGCTCCCTTCAAACACCTTCCATTGGATTCCCTCCCCAATCTCCTCGCGTATTATTTCCCCGTGACGGAAGGTCAGCATCAGGTCTTTGGTGCCGTGACACACGAAGATCCGCTCCCTCCCCACTTGATCCCCCAAAGACTTGAGCTGCTCTGGTGACTTTTGATGGAAATAGCAAGCCACAATCTGCATGAGAAATCCCTTCTTCGTGTGCGCCTCCGTGTCAGCACGCTTCTGCAACATGCCAGCAGCAAAGCGATCCCGCTTGGTCGGAAAGTTCATGGCCGGGTCCTCGTTTTCCGTATCTGGCTGGGCGAGGAAGTCATCCGCAAAGGTACTCCTCGCGATCCTCTCGAGCTCTATGTCGACATGGCGGGGAATAAACATGCTCGCCCGTTGGCGCAGGTTCTCGAAAAATGGGCCGGTCCGGACCAACCGCGGAGCAGTGCAGCAGAGGGTTAGACTGGCCAGACGATCGGGGATGAGCATTCCAATCTCCTGCGCGATCATGCCGCCCATACTAGTGCCGATGACATGGATCGATCGTTTTGGAGGGGCGCTGAGGTCGATCCAGCCCAGCGAAGCGACCAGGTCTACGGCGTCTTGAGCCATCTCCGATGTGGAATAATAGCAGACCGGCTTGTCCGAACGACCAACGCCACGGTTGTCAAAAATCAGACACGAATATTTGGAAGCGTGCTGGTGGCCAAAGTACTTGGTCTGACGCTTCCAGTCTTTGAGAGATCCATTCAGGCCCATCACCCACTCGAACCATGTCAGTACAACCACAACCGGACGGATTGGAAATCCTGCTCGGACTTACAACGAGCTTCACAGGGCCAGTGCCATGGATCTCATAGTTCATTTTCAGGGGCCCACCCCGCCTGTCCTGGGCCACCGTACATGTTCCCGATGTGGTGGGCTGGAGCTTCCAGTCGACCGTATGGAAAGCGGGATGCTTGATGACCTCTTCAGCCAAAAGTGGTGCCATTTTCTAGTATCTGGATTTCTACTCTGTTCAAGGGTGAGATCACGATGGTCGCCGCGGGATGGCGTGGACAAACTCTAGGCAGCTGCTCACATGTCCCGTTTTTCTTGGCAGGAGTGATCCTCGGTCGCCCTGTGGTCCAGCCGTTCCTGGCGATGATTTCATTCCCGCCTTGGTGCCTAGGTATGACTCGTCAGCTGTCTGAGCACTCATCGACACGACACCCCGGCTCTTTAACGATGAGCATGGTGCCTAGCATCCAGATAAGGTCTAGACTCGCTCTAATAATCTCTCCCCAATGACTTTGGGACACAAAATGATGGCGAATACAGATTCTGTGAACTTGTACACGTAGGCAGGCATGGACAAGAGCTCCGTATGCTATGCGATTCGTCTAAACGGATACACAACGTCCCTGCCCCTGATCCATAATTGCCAATATGAGTGCACTGTGCTGGCTAGGGGTCGGTTCCAGGCCCTACCTGATGTCTGATTAACCCCTAGACGCGGGTACGCGGCCCATTCAAGAAATCGCGGGGCTCATTGGGACATGATAATACTGCGCGGGAGATACTCTGAGACACTAGCTACAGCCCAATGGCAATGCTGTGGAGCTTTGGAGGTGACAAAAGAGTCGACCGATCAAGTATTTCTTTCTGGCAAGTCAAAAAGCAAGATCAGACATTGAAATAATTGGTCAGCACGATGAAAGAACAAATATACTACGTCCCAAAAAACTAATTCCAAGGGGCATATTGCTGCCTACACCCATGTTCGAATACTGACGGATGGCGGCGATAGCGGCGATGCTATCGCTGAAGGGCCTGCCCAGCGCCAAAGGAACCGATGTCGGGAGTATACACCCCACTGGGAAGTAAAAAAAAACAAAGTGATATTCAGGGTAATATGAATCTGGCTATGACAGAAACGAGGGTGGGAATGGACGCTGGGTATAAGAGCTCCTGCTCGGTCTACAAATTGAGACAGCGACAACAGGGCTCCTTTCATAACACCCTGTCTATAAGCCGAATTCCAACATGGTGTGTCACTATAATATTCAACAGATCTGCTTGGCTTCGACGATAAGTCCGGCAAATCCGGTGCCGCCCAAAGAATCCCGGCAAGAAATCCAGTGCCAGCAGAAGGAGACATTCAGCTCGAGGTTCAAATACCTCACGAGTGGATGCCCAGGGAACATCAAGAATAGCTCTCCGAATCCACTACTAATCCCTGCGAAGCTTGACAGAAGCGTTGCTAAGCTACATGAAGCGCTTGTCGCTGGACTCAACAACATTGTCGAGAGATGGTGTGCAGATGAACAGGCAGCATTCCCGCGCCGTATGCCGCTGGAACCGCATGAGGAGGATCTTTTGCATGTATGCGATCTCCCATTTGCAACCGGGGTATGCTAACGCCCATATCCTAGTGGCTACATGGGCGAACCTGTGAGAAGAACTTGCGACCCTTCCGGGAGTGTCAGGGACATTGGCGGACCGATCTTCTACTGTCCGCCCAATGGCCTCGAACTGTCCGGATTTGCGAGATCAACGCACGATTCGCGATCAATACCCAGCTTCTAGCCGCGTATGGCTACGAGATATATGGGGAGATGGCATCGGATCGAGGTTGTGTATTTGCAGGGGCAGATGCTCGGAAGGTAAGCCATTGCGGTTGGTCCCTTCCCTCGCTGGCAGATCTGATGTCCATAGTTTGTCCAAAGCCAGCTCGACCTGTTTGATCCCCGGCACCCGGTGCACATTATTAAAGGTGAACATGTCAGTCTGTACGTTGAGGTGTTCCTTTCCTACGCCGAGCAGAACACGGGGTTGCAGCCCACCATAGTCAAGCCGTGCGACCTCCGACTGGTGCAGGATCATGCGTCAGCAACGGGCTACTCCCTTTACTGCAGGTCAGTTCGCGAATGCCCTGATCTTATTGAAGATGGCGAACCTCTGGATCGGATCTATCAGACTTGTGTTCACCTGCTTCCGCATGAGTTCCGCTCCATGCCAGTGGGGATACTACGCCAGTTGTCCTTGTGTTGTGTCAACGACATGCGAAGCGTACTTTTAGTTCACGACAAGAGGATCCTGGGCGTACTTCTTGAGGAGCTCGACAGCCTTGTCGATAAACATCGGGTCCTCACCGTGGAGCAGGCCGAACTACTTCGGCAAGGAATTGTGCCGACCATCAATCCGGGGTCGACAGAGCTGGAGCAATTGATTGACAAGAGCACGGAGTCAAGTATGGCCAAGGATTCCTACATCATCAAACCGGTGCGAAGCGCTCGAGGCGACGGGATTCTGCTTGGGAGAGACTTATCTCCAACCCAGTGGGAGGATCTTTTGATAGACCTGCGCGACCCTAAGCTAACCCCTGACCGAACGGTATATATCATCCAGCCGTTGATCCAACAGCCAGTATTTGAGCTACTGGACCATCGTGGCGAGTCTCAAGTCAGCCCCATTGTCGGTGCTTCTCACCTGGCAAACGGAAAGTTTACTGGTCTCGGATTTTGGCGGGCTGGGGGGGCAGAGGTGTGCAATCTGAGCAGCGGAGGATTTTGGATGATGGGGGTTGTTGCACGTCCTAATTAGATACTGTCAATGCCAGTTACTGGGTGAGCACACACTGGAGTGAGGGATATTGAATTACATTTACTATATGCTGTCACCCCTGCGCAGTATTTACACCTGCTTTCCTTCACCTTGAGGTCAACTTGGATGCCATTGGATGCTATCGCCGAGGTTTCAGATGGCGTAACGTTATCACTCTTATCAGGCCGAGCGACTCCAACAATGCGGGGGTCTGACCCACCCTCTCCAACTCTGCATCATAATATCCTCATCGCAACTCCCATGCAGTTGAATCCTCAATCCACCTCTCGATCACAATGACACCCACTCACCGCGTCGCCGTCATCCAATGGAACATCAAGGTATGCCTCAGCCCCTGCTCATCGTCTCCGAACTTCATCTCCTCTCAATGAACTCCCAACTGAACAAAGTCAGGACCTCGCCGTCGACGAGAACCACCAGACAGCATGCTCCTACATCCGTGACGCCGCATCCCAAGGTGCTGAATTGGCCGTCTTGCCTGAGTACTTCCCCTCATCCCTTTCACTCTCCCATCAGCCACCTCTAACTCTCCAAACCAACAGATACCACCTAACCGGTTGGTCCCCCTCAGACCCCGAATGGACCGCCCTCGCCTCACAAACAACCCCCTACCTGAAAGCCTACCAGGCCCTTGCCCGTGAGCTACACATCTGCATCGTTCCTGGGACCATCGTCGAGCGCCACTCCTCCGTACAAGACGAACAAACCCTCCTCTACAACACCGCCTACTTCATTTCCAACGACGGAAGTATTCTGGGTCACTACCGCAAGAAGAACATCTGGCATCCGGAGCGTCCCTACTTGACGTCTTCGGGGACAGACCCGCACGATGTATTCGATACCCCGATTGGAAAGGTCGGGTTACTGATCTGCTGGGATTTGGCGTTCCCGGAAGCATTCCGGGAGTTGATTTGCAAGGGGGCGGAGGTGGTAATTGTGCCTACTTATTGTGAGTATTCTTACTTTCTGATCACTTCTCAGGGAAGGGGAAGGGTATGTGAGAGATATGTAATACTAATGATGTCAAACTAAAGGGAGTAAATACGATGCCTCCCCAGCCGCACTCCAACATAACCCCGACTCCGAGAAACTCTTCCTCGAGACAACTCTCACCGCGCGATGCTTCGAGAATACCTGCGCGATCATCTTCGCCAATGTGGCACGCGGTGAAGAAGAAAGTGATCGCTTCCTGGGCCTGTCGAGAGTCTGTTTACCCGTTGTTGGCCCAGTAGGGGCAATGGGCCCTGAAGAGGGAGTATTGGTGGCGGATATGAATATGGATGTTGTTCGGATCGCAGAGGAGAATTATCGAGTGAGAGAGGATCTGAGCCGTGAGGGGTGGTACTATACCTATCGGCATCAGAGTGCTTAGCTGAATGAGGGGAGGTGAGGCAATATCAAATGTAAATTAAACTATCCCCATTCCTATCCCCATCACCTGCAGTGAGGGCTAACCACCACCTCTCAGATATCCTTCCCGTTCACCTCCCCATCACTCCAACCCCCTAAATCCCCTCACAAGACCCTCAGAACTAATACCAAAGTGACGTCAACCCGAAGCCCCAACCGGGCCACTTTATCCTATCCCTACTGCCACTCCCACTCCCACTCCCCTTCCGCAGCCTCAACTCCACAAACCACCGAACAGACCATCTCCGGCTCACTCCCCAACTCATCAATCATCTCCTGCACCCACGGCGGTCTCTCCTGAAACACCTACCCACATCCCTGTCAGCCCACATCCACACCCACCTCACCACCTCGCCACAACGAAACGACGTACCTTCGTCGAAATCACCCCAGCCGGAATCTCCCCCTCGCAGACCGGACAGAGGGCCGAGACGGGACGTCGCGGGGACCCGAACACGCCGATCGACTCCCACGCTTCCTCGGGGCAGAGGCTCGGGGCGCGGGAGAGGACATCCTCGAGGGAGGAGAAGGGAGAGATCGCGAGAGAGACGAGCAGACACGGCCAACATTGATATACGAGGGTCGTGGGGATGACGTGGCGGTAGGAGGAGGCGCAGAGGGCGTAGGATTCGGTTGTGTCGATCGTGTAGCACATTCTGAGGGATGGGTTAGGATTAATAGGGTTGAGGGGAGATGATGGGGAGGAGTTACGTACTTGCTACGGTGAGAATATGGCTGAATTGAGGGAGATGTGATTGTGAGATGAGATAAGATAGATGTATCTTTGCTTGTAGAGAGGAGTAATGTAAAGCAAAGCAAGTCAGTATCAACTGGGCATTCAGAGTCAGATGAAGAAACAAAAAAACAAGAAGTAATCCCCTCGAACACAGACACTCTACTCTATCCTCAATACACCATTCACCTCACTTCACTACACTACACTATACTACACTACACAATACTCTACTATACAATACTAAACAACATCACATAAACATTAACATTAACATTCCTTTACATTCAGTCACCTTCACCTAGCCCTGCCTTTCCCTTCACACCACCCTCAATCAATACTCACTCACCCCACAATACAACAATTCTATTATGCACTGCCAGCTCTATAGAACTGTATCCCAGGTGAAACAAATCACAACCGCTCATTGGTTGAGCTGATGACACTAACCACGGGATGATTAGATGGGATCCACTCTGTGAGGCGCTAGGGACGGATAGGGGTTAGTGGGGTGATTATCGGCACATGTGGGAGGGTCAGTGTATCATTGTATTCAGTATCATATCTACTATCTGCATGGGATCTGTTCATATAGTACAGGGGTCATTGGATTGGGAGGTCATTTATTTGGGTGGATGTGAAGGGTTGTTTGTATCGGTAGAGGGAGGGATTGTATGGTGACGTGAATGTGAAGTGTCTGAGCATCAAACTACATAGCAGGTAATATTAATATAGCATATTGCATATTAAGCCATCGGCTATCTACAGCTACTATACATGCACTAAGCTGCAACTGTCTGAATTCTAAAACCGCAATCATCCACAATCATTAGGCGATACAAATTCGTGAAATCTTGGCAACCTCATCATGCCGCCCAGACCCTGGCAGAAGAAATATAATCAGGATAACTCCTCCGACAGACCCAAAAGACTGGCTCCAGCAGGTCAGAAAGCACCGGTGTATAGATCAAAACTAACCATCCAACCTTCTCACTGCACTTGGCTGACGATCTCGCTGGCCCGGGACAGGCTCTCCACCATCTGCTGGCACTCCTTCCGCCGACGCACCGTGTAGTCGCTCTCCTTCAGAAGTTCATCCAGCTCGCTGTTGCGGTACATGTTCTCGAGGAGCTCGCGCTGCATCTCGTCCTTGGTAAATCTACATGGGTTAGCAATACAGTCCGGGTAGGCAGACAGGTAGGCGGGTACATACTGGACAAGGTTGTACATGATGGCTTTCGGAACCATGTCGATCATAGTCCGCTTCACGATGTTGTAGTACGATGTAATCAGGAGCTCTGTTGATCATCAGCATCGGTTCCGTGACATGCCTAAGTGCAACACTTACTGACGACCTCAACCTCCACGCTTTCCCGCTCCGACAAAGACGCAGACGCCTTAAGGGTCGGCGGCGGCGGCTCCATGGCAGCCATCTTCTTCTTGTTCTTTGAAGCCCAGAAGCTGCCAAAGAACCCACCGGAGTTGCCGTTATCGACGGCAACCTCAACCGACGGGCTGTTGGCCCGCGGAGGCAGAGGCTTGCCCGTCTTCGGGTCGACCTGAGTAGGCTTTCCAGCACTTTGACGCTCGTTGACAATTGTCATAGCCTATGCAGTCAGCACATGGCAGGTAAGGTAAGATATGGTGGCACTTACGCGGTGTCCGTTCAGGAAATCAGGGTGTCCCGTGTTGATATAGCATGCCTCCATGGAGATCAGGTCGTGAACCAGCTTGTTGGTCGGCTCCATGCACTTCTTGAAGAAACCAACAACCACCGCATGGAACTTCTCCTTCAGCATGGGATACCTCCGGAACAGCTGCTTGTTCAGGAGCTGACCCAGAATGCGGACAAGTTCGTCGTAAACCAGAGAGATACACTTCAAGCTAGGGTCCTCCAGGCGCTTGATCTGCTGCTTCACAATCAACTCGAAGGCGGTCGTGCCAACGAACAGTGCGGGGGAGGGACCAGACGAGTTGTAGAGGATGGTTCGGATGTCAATGTCCTTGACGTGGTCAAATGGATCGACCGCCTTGACACCGTTGGCGTAGAGCTCGTGGAACACAAAGCTGATACGAGCACCACCCGACAGCTCGATGCTGGACAGCTCCTGGTTGCTTCCCTCGAGCACCGTCCGGTACTCATTGCTGAATTCTGTAATGATGTTTAGGATAATATTGGCACTGTTTCCGAGCATCGAGTCGCCGAGCTGCGACAGCTCTGAGGTGTACTTCTGGAGAGAGGAGGAAATGCGCGCCTTGATGTCCGGGAGGGTTTGCTTAATATGCATCATGAGGATCTAGCAAGGTTAGCCCGAATGCTCCTCACCGCCTCCAACTCACGTACCAGGTTCAGCTTTCTGGCAAGATAAGGCGTTCCGCAGTATGAGGCCTTGTTCCGGTAAGCCTTGTGGCCTTCGAAGAAGTTCTTCTCGTGCTCCAGGGCGTATGTGATAGGCCGCTTGTTCTCGATATCACGCTGACCACGGTTGACGACCGGCACGTATCCCAGACGCAGAGGGATAATCCTGCCCGCAAGAATATCCACAACGTCGGTACCCTCGTCCATCAAATCCACCTTGGTCAACACACCGATCGTGCGTTGACCCTCCGGGTCGACTTCCCGCGCCAGCTTCAGACCATCCGAGTTGGCCAGATCCTGGTTGGCCGAGGTGACTGCCAAGATGATGGCGTTGGGCTTGCTGATGTACTTCAGGACCATGTCGCGGATCTGACGCTCGATATCCTTGGGCTGGTCACCCACAGGGACCTTGGTCAAACCGGGCAAGTCGACCAGCGTGAGGGTCAAGACATTGGGCGAGTAGATGCGCAGGTTGATGGGAGCAGGCGAGATACCGGCGTTGCGACCGACCTTGGACTCGGTTTCGCGGACAATCTCCTCGCGGATCTTGTTGAAATCGTAGAACTTCTGGCCGGGAATGTGGAGGAACTCGCCGTACTCGTCCAGATTGGCCTCCTTATCCGTCGTCTCCAGGGGCTCGTCCTTGACGCCATTTGTTTGCGAACCAGCGGGCTTGTTGATCAGTTGCAGGACGAGGGGTCTCCGAGTGACAATTCCAGAACCACGGGGGAGGCTAGGCAGCGATAAGGCTCCGGTTAGTCGGCAGCCACCAACACCATGACGGAGACAACAGAAGCACTTACAAATCCCGACCGACAATGTTCTCTAGGACGGAACTCTTTCCGCTGGATTGCGAACCGACGACGGCAATCTGGGGCAGATCGATGGGGTTGTGAACCTAAAGGGAACAGGCGGTGTCAGTCGGCGGAGGGGTTGGTTGCAGCTCAGCTCCACGGCCCCATGACTTACCCCGACAGTCGCAAAGACATCCTGCAGCTTGTTCACCAGCGAGATCAGGCTGGGATCGTTGACGTTTATCCTGCGGGCACCATAAGGTCAGCCAGGCGAATCGGAGGAGACAGCACGAGGGACCAGGGGTTGCGCACGAGAAGCCAGTCGGGCTTGCCATGGCTGGCAACGGGAAACAGGGGACGGTTGCTCCAAACTAATAAAAGAGATGATTATAGAGGGACGTAAGCAAGTAGCTAGACAACGTCCGGGGAGCGATTGTCCGGTCAGGGGGATATGGAGAGGAGCGAAGAGGATGTTTGGGGGGGTTGAAAGGGAAGAGGGCGAGCGAAGGCGGGAAGGGCCAAGTGGAGAGTTTCGCTTCGGTCCAGATCAGATACTATTAGATACCGGAGTACCAACGGAGGAGATGCGCTGCAATCACGGCCTGCCACGGCGTTACCCACCCTAACCGGGGACCCTGACGGTGGCAAACCGACGTCTACAATTGACTGGTTTACAGAAAGAGGTACCCAATGAACCACTCACTGGGACTCCGTACACAGCAAACGGGGGGCCGCGTCATGTGGATTTGGCCACCCAAAAGCGGCCAGACTATGGCACCAGTTGCTGAATGATGCTGCCTGACTGACTCACGCCCGCGCACACCACAATCGGAACCTTCTCGAATTCAACAAGGCAACTGCAATAACTACATATACTGGGAATTTGCTATGCTACAAGCTCGGGATATAAAATAGACAGCTCGACCCCGGTCCACCGTGAATGACCCCTCTACTCATCCGACACCGAAGCAAACCGCTCCGTCATGGACTGGAGGACCTTCTCGTACTGCGGCACAGTTAGATAAATGCATCATGAGGAGCAGCGCCGTCGGACTTACCTTCTCGGAAACTTCGGCCTCGTTGGTCGGCACCTCGAACTTCATGCTCCGCAGTGCGCTCTGAATGTCGGTTGTGGCGTCGCGAACCTTGGCCCAGTTCTGACCCTGGGCCACAGCCTTCTGGGCTTCGTCGTGGTAGCCCATAAAAGCCTTCATCATGTACTCGGTCTTCCACAGGGGGCAGAACTGGTCGTAGTCACTGTAGCCGTTCTGCTGCAGGAAATCATCCTTGACCATGGCAGCCACGTCCAGGGTGATCTTGTCCGAGTCACCCAAAGCGGCCTTACCGACCAGCTGCACAACCTGGTCCAGATCTTCCGACTTGGTCAGCAGCTCACGGATCTGGTCACGCAGGCGAGGGAACTCGGGGTGGTGCTTCTCGTAGTACCGGTCCAAAATCGTCGTGTACTTGCTGTAGGAGATCGACGTGTTGATCGAAGGGAAATGCTTCCGCTGGGCCAATTTCTTGTCCAAGCCCCAGAACACCTGGACAATACCCAGGGTACTACTGGTGACAGGGTCCGAGAAATCACCACCCGGAGGACTGACGGCAGCGACAATACTGACACTGCCGATTCTCTCGGGGCTTCCGAGAGCGGTACTCTTGCCCGCACGTTCGTAGAAGGAAGCCAGCTTGGCACCCAGGTAGGCCGGGAAACCCTGGTCAGCGGGCATCTCACCCAAACGACCGGAAATTTCACGAAGGGCCTCGGCCCAGCGGGAACTGGAATCCGCCATCATAGCCACATTCTTACCCTGGTCACGGAAGTACTCGGCGATCGTGATACCGGTGTAGATGGAGGCCTCACGGGCAGCGACGGGCATGTTGGAGGTGTTGGCGATCAGGCAGGTACGCTTCATAATGGGTTCTTTGCGGCCATCGACTTCAATGGAGAGCTAGCGAGATCGCTCGTCAGTACGGGAGGATCTTGCCATCAGATGGTTCACCTACCTCGGGAAAATCCATCAAGACCTCAGCCATCTCGTTACCACGCTCACCACAACCGACGTAGACGATGATATCACTGTTGGAGAACTTGGACACACTCTGCGAGATGACAGTCTTACCACATCCGAAGGCACCGGGAATACACACGGTACCACCCTGGACACTGGGAAACAGGGAGTCCAGGACTCTCTGGCCGACAATGAAGGGGGCGTCGGACGACAGCTTCTCGTTCACGGGTCTGGGCACACGGACGGGCCAGGTGTGCATCATACTGTGTTCCGTCTTGACGCCATTGAACTCGATTTCCAGCAGCTTCTCCTCGACCGTGTAGCTTCCAGCCTCGGCTATGCGGGTGATAGTACCTCTGGCGCGGGGAGGGAGGATGATCTTGTGGTCGTTCACCAGGCTGTTCTCGGCAACGGTACCCCAGATGTCACCTCCGGTAATGTGGTCGCCGACCTTGTACTTGCCCGGCGTAAAGTCCCACTTCTTCTCCCGATCCAGCGCGTTGACCGCAATACCACGGGGGATGTAGATACCCTTGGACTGGTCGTAAATCGCCTTCAGAGGCCGCTGAATACCATCGTAAATTGTTTCCATCAAACCGGGGCCTAGCTCGACCGAAAGGGGCTTTCCTGTCCGCAAGACCGGATCGCCGACCGTCAAACCAGCTAGAGGAAGATGCAGTTAGACACTGGGGCTGTCGATGGCGGGACTGGCGGTGGTGGTGTACCTGTCTCCTCGTAGACCTGAATAGTGGCCTTATCGGCATCGATCCGAATGACCTCACCGACGAGCTGATCATGACCGACACGGCACTACGAGCATTGCGATGTGTTAGCGATTCAACTTGATCGACTGCTGAGCTTGAAATCCCAACGAATAAAAAGAACCAAGGCATGGGGGCATACCAACTCGTACATGGCACAGCCGATCATATGCTCGGCCACGACGACGGGACCGGAGACGGAGAAGACGGAGCCATGCTGGGACTCGCCAGCATCAGCGGAGGGGGCCATGATGCGTGGAGTAGGGAGGTGGATAGCAGGAGTGGACAGGGCGGGGGAGGGGGAGGGATGGATGGGGGAAGGAGGAGAAGAAGAGGAGGAGGAGCTGTGGCTGCAGGATGATGAAGTGGGCGAGACGGGGAGCGGTGGCAGTTGCGGGCTGTCCAGGTAGTCTAGTCCAGATAGTTCAGGCGGTGATGACGACCTCGAACCAACTCCCTCGTCGTGACGCGCGATCAGTTCCAGCAGCGAAGGGCGGGCTTTAAGTCGTCGCACGCCGAGTCCTAGCATTCCATCCGGGGGATCATAGTAAGAAGTATCCATTTATCTAGAGGATTGACCATCTGGGGCATCAATAGATCGTGGCCCCTGATGAGCTATTGGCTGTGTGGCCCTTGCGGTGTTGCGTGTTGACTCAGCCGGCTTATCGAAAGGTGCCGCCTAACTACCTACACTACTCCCTCCACAATGAACTAAATCAAAGTCCCCGAACGTTGAGTCGGAATGGGCTGGTAACAGCTCTTGGAGATGCTGCACTGCCTCAAGGCCTTGGTTCACTGCAAAACTTGACCCTCCAATGATAACGGTTGCCATGACGGGATCTTGAATCATCCCCTCACAGCGACCATGCCAATGAGTATCCATCAGTCACCTGTAGAATACAGGCATGGGGGCTTTCTTCCCAATTTCCAACCATGGTAGCATACATTGCAACGGATCTCAGAATCACCTAAAAATCGTCCCTTGATGTGATCGTTCATGTGCTTTGACGATATTCAGGACTTCCCCGCAGATCTCTTTGGCAGTCTAAATCATCTTCCATCATAGACCCACAAGTCTTTGTTGGGCTTTTCGAGCTCTTGATCTATGAACCTTTAGCAGTTAAACTACTATCTGGGACTGGTTCATCGCGATGAATGGAAGATTATGCCTTTTAGTCCTGATTTGTGATGCACCACTCACGCAATATATATAAATTGCTCGGCGGCACAGAATCAGATACCTCCCTCATGTTTTATGCTCTTCGAAAACCAGATCGAGATAGCACAATGTCGCCATCGAACCTTTGGGACCTCAAGTTTGTGTGGACTGATCTCCACCAGACTAAGGAACAGTTGCGACCAAAGATTTTCACCTATGACAGGCTTGCCGATGAGTGCATCGAACGACTGGATGTCCTTTCTCCTTTGAATACGGTAGGAAATGCTCAGAATAACGATGTGGGCCCGAAGGTGTCCCAAAGGGACATGTATACCTTGCTGAAGGATCGCGTAAGTAATGACTCGAAACTTCGTGAGCTCTGGACGCAGGTCAACACCGTGCCGGAATGGGTCGACTGGCAGCAGATCCAACGGGGACAAGATGTGTTCTTTCGCTATGGCCTTCCTATGTTGAATGCGGTAAGTCTATCATACAATAGGTCCCATCGTTGCGAAGCTGACGAGGACAGCTTAACTTTGCAAGTCTTCTCGGTGGCATGTTAGTTTCTTTTTACACCAATGTTTCTGATTCCAATTAATAACTCTTCCCAGGGGCTCTGCACGTGTGGCCGAAACCCTGACCCGAACTGGAGGTTTCTCTGCCGACGTTGTGCGGCGCAGATTGCTGGAGACCCTGCAGTACGTCCTCCAGGTGTCTGAATCTTTGGACGCAATAAAGCCAGGCGGTGTGGGTCATATCGCATCCATCCGTGTACGGCTGCTGCATGCGTCTGTTCGTTCGAGGATACTGAGTCTGGCAAAGAAAGAGCCAGGTTATTATGACGTCGATAAATACGGCATCCCCATCAACGATCTTGATTGCATTGCGACAATCAACACTTTCTCAACCCTGGTGGTCTGGATGGGTCTCCCTCGACAAGGTATCTGGCTCCGAAAGCAGGAAATCAACGATTATCTCGCACTTTAGAGATTGGTGGCCTACTACATGGGTACTCCAAACGCGCCATTCGCCAGCCAGCAGGCCGCGCGTGCCATGATGGAGTCACTGACCGTGTCTGAGATTGATCCTACTGATACTAGCAGGATATTAGCACGCAATATCATTTTGGGCTTAGAAAAGACCCCGCCCACATATGCGTCGAAAGAGTTTATGGAGGCGATGGCTAGACGACTCCACGGGAGTCAGCTCTCTGACAGTCTCGGTATCCCTCCAACCACCATATACTACCAAGCCCTGGTATTCGGGTATTGCTTCGTCGTCATGGGATTATCATATGTGGCCCGATTGTCTCCTAAAATAGACCAGGCCCTTATCGCAGTACGTCTATACACCATGCTGTCATTCTTAGGTGTAATGCACTGACCTATCCTATCCAGTTCCGTCGCAGAAAATATCACACCATTATAAACGACCGAGAGAAAGGTCTCGGCGGTGAAACGCTCTACGCGTTCAAGTATATTCCATTCTACACGAGGACCACAAAACTGGGAGAACGCCGGACATCGAATCCAGCGCCTCATGGCATTGAGACCGTGGCGCTGCTGGGTCTTATAGCCGCCTTCCTTACTGCCGTGATTATGCTCAGCGGAGGTATATATGCGTTACGCATATTGAGCATGCCTTTTTGACAGGTTATTCAAAACTCCGTATGCGATTTACCATTCTATCTTCCTTTCAGTGCACATTTCTGGCATTACAGCCATGTGATTCTCCCGTGTATATAGATACGATGTGTCCGCGTTCCACCTTCCCCACAATGACGTTATCGACATGGAACTGAAACAACATCATCTGCATCCCTCAGCTTCAGCCTCACTGACATGCAAATGGCACTTCTATCATCCATCACCCCACAGAAGCACAATCCATGAAGCTCTACGTCTACACTCTGCAGTTCCCACCACCGAAAATGAACACTAGTACAATTCAATTTGCACATCTACACATCCAGCACCACAAATATAAATCAATAAGCACAAAAGAATAGACTTTCATTCATACAACTTCCATCTCATACTCATTAACTTGATTATCCACCAAAATCTCCCTTCACACCCTATACTCATTCATTCAAATCACACCCTCATTCCCCAGATCTTAGATCTCAAATTTACTTCTACACAGCAACCAATTAGCTCAATCTATCCCAAACAAAACAACCAAGGGAAGAAAGGGACATACCCCACACTCCTTACAAGTGCACCCCTGGCCACAAGAGCAGGTACTCGGGCCACTGCAGCCACACGTATTTCCTGATCCGCAACCGCAGCCCATATTGACAGGATTAGATCGGATCAGATAGGATGAAGATGGTGTGATCGATGAGTGGAGAAATATATATCTGGTTTATGTCTTGTGAATGGACAATGAAGATGAGAACCTTGGGGGTGAGGTGAAGGGGGGGAAAGTTAGCTACTTATACCATGGTATGTAGGATGGGAAGGCTCTAATTGGGGAGGGAGATGGGTGGTGCATCATTATGAGGTCAGGTGGGAAGGGGTGGTATTGGTGGTATTGGTTATGTCATTGTGAGGGGGGGAGGGATGGGTGGGTTTATTGGTATTGGATGTGTACTATGTATGTGGGGAAGGTTACGGTGCATAGATACGGGTGTATGTAGGAGGTAGGTTGCATGTTTGTTTCTTTGTGTTTGAGGGTGGGTTTGGGGGTGGTTGAGATGTTGTTGGTGTTTGTTGGGGTGTCTGCCTCTTCTTCCACTTCTCCTTGTTGTTTAGGGATTGGTTTGATGATGGGTTGAGGTGTAATTACTGTATATCAATGGTCTGCTGTGGTCTAGTCCCTGAGGAAGGCCTAGGTTGATATCAGGCCCGGTTGTTACTCGTTCTAGATGGCCGTGGCCTGATTTAAGCATGTCTCTCGGATCTTGTTGCCGGTTACGTGGAGTCCAATAGACGGGCTCGTTCAATCTCGGCTCTCCGGGCAAAGAGTCTGATGAATCAGGAACATATCTGAGACTCCTGGGTAGGGTATCCGGATGATCCATAGCTATGTCAAGGCATCCTCATCGTTCAATCGGAACAATAACAGGCGCCCCTTGTGCACGGTACTGTATAGGTAACGACTATCTGCCCAATAGTCCATTGAAAAGTCATTCAGACCCTCCATCAGGGGCATATCTGCTGGTAGAGAGTAAATCGATCCCCTTCCAGGGACATGTGTCGTGGAAGTCTAGAGCCATGTTCGTAGAGGAAACCAAGAAAGATGACAGGATAAGCCCTGGCGCTGTGATTCTAGCCCACTGCTAGAATTGGCCCGGCAGTCATACTTTCCGAACGTAACTCTCGATTATTTATTGTCAATATGCATGGTGCAGAGTCGAAGTACATCTCTCGGTTAGCTGCAGGCATACGTCCACGCTCATAGAAATGAGATCGCGGTATGAGACTACAATCGCAGTCAGCAGCATATGTGTGTTGTGAGCAGGCGGACTCATCAAGGCCTATTGAGTTGTAGCTCTCCTTATTTGAGAGAGATTCGATACCAAAACCTTCGTGTTGATGTAATGTTTGATGAAGTCCAACACTTTCGGATTGATCGCCCGCTGTTCGCCGGAAGCAGCGGTGAAGAACGCCGGGCGTTTGGAGTAAACTTAGTATCGCATCGGGACCATCTCAGGAATCAGGTACTAGCAGCATCCGCCAATCCAATTGTTTCTCCGAGAACAAGAGGGGCTTCGTGCCCGAGCATGGCTAGCCAGAACACCAGAAGACAGTTTTAGATGCGCTCATGCAACTGCGGGGAACTGGACACCAGTAATCTGTTGCCGGATTTCCATCCTATGAGTTTCCGCCCTGAATGATGGTAGGCGAGTCGTAGCCTCTGAGCTGCAGTATTACAGCCACGGTTCAGATGTAAAACCATAGATCCCGGATCACTCATCGGGAAGCGAGAATGTGCAAGGGAATCACATCCGATCAAGTCTAGCAAGGTCTGGGGCCCCCACACCCACAGCAGCGCCTAATCGAGTCATCGACATGCCCACTTGGGTCCACGCCAGTGGTACCAGATGGCATGCCTCCACAGTGGGCTGTTGGGTACATGTACTAGTAGTAGGCTGTGGCGTTATTGGGCTGCATGGCAGGCCGTGCTGGTTGGAAGTCAGTGCTGAGATGGAGATGGTCGATGGAGGCCAAGCCCTGGTACGGAGCAGATAAGGATGCTTAAAGGAAGGAGTATAATGTATATGGTCCAGGGCCCGAAGCGCCCCTGGAACTGACATGGGAACAGCTCATTTGGTGTGCCCGAGCGGGAGGTGCAGGTGATAGGCGGCAGTGATGATCTGAGACCCAGTCGGCCAACCGTTTGGCCATGCCCCTTGAATCACCCAGGATGGTGTCATATCGGGATCTCCATGTCAGCTGCTCTTCCCTTCAGGTGATGCGCGTGTAAATCGAAGTACATTCAGATCAACTGGAGGGGTGGTGGTGGGAACACCCTCCGTTCTACGATGTACACCTGGAGACAGGAGCCCAGGGAAGGAAAGTCGTAGGGAGAAAAAGAAATGAAACAAGTAATTCGAAAACAGATATAATCAGCAAAGACAAAACCTCGAAGCGAACGGGGCAGGAATCGAAGGTGCCTTTCTGGCTGCTGGCGATAACCTTTTTCAGTATCGTCATACCGTATTGTATCATCGTCATCATTCATCGTCGGGGTCGGCAATCGCCTCGCCCTCTGGCTAGACGCGTACGAAGATCTCTTCCCCCAAGACTGTACGGAGGAATACTGCAAAGGATCCGAGTAGAACCAGCGATCTACCCTTAGGGTTTGGGCAGGCGCGGTGAAACCGTGCACTGGGGAACTGGATTTCACTGGGTGTTGGTGGTGGATTGTCGGGACTGCTGGGCCCCACGGACGCCGTCAATCAATCAGTCAGTCAGACCAGCCGCCGATGTGCTTCGACCTGCACTTCCGTTCCTCCAGCTTTCCTCCTGCGCTCTGCTATCTCTCCACTTCACTCACCTGCCATACTTCCTCGGTTGACCCGTTGCTGAAACTCCCTCGAACCGCTTCTTGATCCGAGTTCCCTCCCGAGACCGTGCGTGCCATCTGTCCTACTGCTGTGCTCCATCCCCAACACTCGGTTGTCTTTCCCCGGACTTGACCCTCCTAGTCCGATAAGACCTCCGCCCGGCGACGGTACGAATTCCCCCTCCAACCTTCCAACCATCCCACAGAGCACGGGCTGACTAGGAGCTGATATAATAGACTCGCCACCGATATTCGTCACCAGACAACACCGCATTGAACGGCCCTGGAGCTGTTCAACGAGCTCCAAAAGGAGGATCGAACCTCGGCGAGTATCAGTGAGCCGCCACTGATATAGGTCTGCTCTCCTGGTTCTTCTACAGAGCCAGGCGAAAGGGCAGATCTGAAAGTTTTCGATCTGGCAGACAATCCCCCCTCCTACACACCCTCCTCCGCCGCTCCCGACCACCCCGACCCTCCTATCCCCCTCGATCCTACACCGTCACACCGTCAAGCCACTTCCGCTACGGGCGGCCCCTCTTCGTCATCCCTCCAAAGATCGGCAGTCGGCAATCGTTACGGTACAGCAGGCGCTCTTGGAAACTCGTCTGCTCGTCGACGTCGTCGCAGTAGCACACCCGATACGCCCGGACGTACTACCGAGGGGTCTGGAGGTTTCGCGGAGGATCGTACGGCAAGCGAGGCCGGGTCTCAGGCATCCAGCAGGATTCAATCACGCGCCCCATCCGAGGGCTACGAACCATACCCCAAGCGCAGGCGCCTGGCAAATATGCGGCCAGATGGTATCTCCAATACGAACGGCTCCTCTCATGCGTTAAATGGCTCGGCGGCGTCTCCGTCCCAGAAGGCGGCTTTCTCCCACACCCTGAACGGTCAAGGCGCTTTTGCCGCATCCAACAGAGGCATACGTACAAACGGATCGCAAAAGGCGTCAGTCAGCCCTCCTTCATATTTTGGCCATGACCGAGAAGAAGTTACTCGGATCCTCATTCAAAGCCTATTTGAGCTTGGATATGATGGGGCGGCGACATTGTTGAGCAAGGAGAGTGGGTATCAGCTGGAGAGCCCAGCCGTTGCTACATTTCGGAATGCAGTGTTGGAGGGACGGTGGACGGAGGCGGAGCATATACTGGTGCAGTCATTCTATCCAGATGGGGTTGGTCGGGGAGGCAACAGCGCCGACCAAGCAACGAATAAGGAGAAACTGGTATTGGTGGATCATGCTCAGAAGAACGAAATGCTCTTCTATCTACGTCAGCAGAAATTCCTCGAGTTGTTGGAAGCTCGCGATTTGGCGGCGGCCTTGATCGTTCTGCGGCATGAATTAACGCCGCTGAATTATGACATAGGCCGGTTGCATGCTCTGTCCAGGTGAGTCTACCATAACATCCCCTGAGCAGCTTGAGATGTATCAAACTGACTGCTTCTAGTCTTCTCATGTGCCCACCAGAGCACCTCCATGACCAGGCCGGTTGGGATGGTCCCATCAGCTCCTCTCGTGAGCGTCTGCTATCAGAGCTATCGAGTGAGTCATGCCTGTGTCCGAAACTTTATTCTGCATATTCTTAACACAACAGCAGGATCAATATCACCCTCTGTGATGATCCCCGATAATCGCCTGGCGATTCTGCTAGATCACGTCAAGCACAATCAAATCAACCAATGCCTATATCATAATACTGCATCTCCTCCCTCATTATATTCAGACCACATGTGTGATCGCAAGGACTTCCCCCTGCGGACAAGCATCGAGCTAAGTCAACATTCCGACGAGGTTTGGTGGTGCCAATTTTCAAATGACGGGACGAAATTGGTCACGGCAAGCAAGGACCAGAGCGTGATCATCTACGACACCAGCACCTTTGCTGTACTGCAAAGGTTATTGGGCCATGACGACGGTGTTGCGCAGTGTTCGTGGAGCCCAGATGATTCGAAGATCATCACTTGTTCGCAAGACAAGACAGCCCGTGTTTGGAGTGTTGAGGTACGGTGTCCCTTTCTTCTAAATTGTCATTGTTTGTACTGACCCTGGGTAAAGACTGGTCGTTGCCTTCTGACCATCAATCAACACCGTCATCCTGTGACAGCTGCGGCGTGGGCTCCTGATGGAGAGTCCTTTGTGACGGGCGCTCTTGACGTAAACGCGCAGCTGTGTCACTGGGGCATGCGTGGACAGACTCTGTACGTGTGGCCTGACGGCTTCCGCGTGCAAGACTGTGCCATCACGCCCGACGGGCGGCGCCTCATCGCCGCGGATTTGGATCAGAAAGTCCACGTTTATAACTTTGCTACTCGCGAGGAAGAGTACTGCCTCGCCCTTAAAAGCAAACCAACCTCGGTCGCTGTCAGCAGGGATTCGCGCCATATGCTTATAAACTCTGCCGATGGTCAGATACAACTCGTTGACATCAACTCAACCGACGTAGTACGGCGTTTTTCAGGGCAAAAGCAGGGCCATTTTGTCATTCGCAGTGTCTTCGGTGGAGCCGCTGAGAACTTCATTGTCAGCGGAAGTGAAGGTGAGAGGTCACATTGCATCCACCGCCGTCTTTAGCTAACAGTCAACTAGATTCACGGGTTTACATCTTCCACAAAGAAGCTGGGACGCTTGTGGAAGCCTTGGAAGGGCATATACGAGGATGCGTCAATTCGATGTCCTGGAATCCTAGAGACCCCGGAATGTTTGCTTCCGCCGGGGATGACTGCTTAGTTAGGATGTGAGCTCCCCATTCACTTTCTCATTCACTCGGCCCTTGACTGACGTACCTTCAGTTGGACACGTGAACGCGATGTAAGACCTAGCGTAGCAGCGGGCAAGCACAGGGCCGTGCCGTCGGGTGGCTTCACTCGCACCAGCGCCCTACGGTCCACATCAAGTTTTAACTGAACCAACCCCTTTCATAGGAGCAGGCAGTCATACATCATTTCTTACAATTGGAGGCTCTCTGACCCCTCAAGCCAAAGTACCCTCCTCTCCTCCCCTCTCTTATCCTCCCCACCCCTTATCCAACTCTCCCGTTTCTTCTCTCCACCCTGCATATACGCATTTTCTGGCCCATCAGTGATCCATTAATACAGGTTTCCGGCGCCACTGTTTTGGTACAGATCAATATATGCTTTGTATTCGTTTTTCTCTGGGCATCATCATCATCATCATCATTATCATCATGCATTGCCGCGATAGGCCCTGCATAGGTATCGACCTATCCATCCATACCGTGTACCCCCGTTTGCTACATATAAAGACGACTCCATACTTATGTTCATGGTTTGTTATTGGGTGAAATCAGGAAGGGTTCAGGGTTAGGTCGGGCGGAGTGAGACTTGGCTTTTTGTGTCTTCAAAGTATAGTCTGTACCTTCTTTTCGTCTGAAATGTTGCTTCTGTCTCTCTCTGAGGTTGGACACTTGACTGGTAGAGCTTGCGTCGGGTAAATGAATGGATTAGTAGTTAATTATATGAATATGGGATCAACTAGTGAGGAACATGATAGCGCAGCTACACTTTATTGTGAGGAATTTCACTACGATGATGCCTCCCAAAAAGATAGTTTTCGAAACAACATAACACACGTGTCCTGACATAGATTGAAATTTTGGCTTGATCATGATATAACTCCAACTATAGCAATCCCGAAAAACATATCAAACGCCAGAGATATTCAGAGAAGATAGTGCAAAGATAGAATAGCAAACGATATCCTGAACGGCTCCGCCACTTGGTCGATGGTTACGCCGCAATATTTATTCGGACATCACTAAAACTGTGTTAGATGCTGTGTTTTGGACGGAATAAACAGGCAGTGAGTGAATATGTGGACTAACCAATTTGATTATTTTCCCATTTCCTCCACACAATTTAGGACCCAGCGCACCGGGGACGGTGTTCTGGCCTTCTCCATCTTTCTCGAATGCATGAAAAGGAAGTGAGCATGGTACTGCTGGTATGCTCGAAGTCTCATGCTAGGAGACGGTTGTGACTTTTCAAATGGTAGTAAATAAACCAGACATGAAAGATTGTTTACGACAGGAGATCGGCGACTGAGGAACTCGTTAGTTGAAACTTGGTTATCGGTATTGAGAAAGAACTTACCGTTCATGGGCATCTCGTCGATCTGAGTGGAATAGTACAGCTCAATATCACGGAGGATCCGCACATCGTCGCTGGTAACAAAGTTGATGGCAACACCCTTACGTCCGAAACGACCGCTACGGCCGATACGGTGGATGTAGTTTTCACGGTTGGTGGGCAGGTCGTAATTGATAACCAGGGACACTTGCTGCACGTCGATACCACGAGCCCAGACATCGGTGGAGATCAGGACGCGAGAGTTGCCCTGACGGAAGTCCTGCATAATACTGTCACGCTCCTTCTGGGGCATCTCACCGTGCATGCTGGACACGGTGAAGTTGGCTTCGCGCATCTTATCAGTGAGCCAGTCGACCTTGCGACGAGTGTTGCAGAAAATGACTGCCTGGGTGATAGTCAAGGTGTCGTAAAGATCGCACAGGGTATCAAACTTCCACTCTTCCTTCTCAACTGCGATGAAGTACTGCTTAATGCCTTCGAGGGTCAATTCGTCACGCTTGACTAGGACGCGCACGGGATCGGTCATGAACTTGGTGGTCATGTCCAGCACATCGTAGGGGAGTGTGGCGGAAACGACGACGACCTGGGTGGCAGGAGGAAGATAGCGGTAGACATCGTAGATCTGTTCGCGGAATCCACGGTTGAGAAGCTCGTCGGCTTCATCAAGAACCAGCATCTTGATATGACGAGTGCGCAAGTGGCGTCTGCGGATCATATCTGCGACTCTGCCCGGTGTACCCGAAACCACATGTTGACCGTAGTCAAGCTTCCTGATATCCTCTCCGATATTTGTACCTCCGATACAAGCGTGGCATTGGACGTTCATGTAATCACCGAGGGCCATAATGACGGACTGAATTTGGGTGGCAAGTTCGCGAGTGGGGGAAAGAACCAGTGCTACAATAGGTGAGCCTTGCCATAACTAGACAACGGGATCGGGAATCAAGTATACTACGTACCCTGAGACTCGCGAACAACAGTATCGATGACCTGGAGGATACTGATCGAGAACGTAGCGGTCTTACCGGTACCGGATTGCGCCTGGGCGATGGTATCGCGACCTTTGCAGATTTGGACAATGGCACGGGACTGAACTGCGGAGGGAGACTCGTAGCCATAGGCGTAGATACCACGGAGGAGACTCTCCTTCAGGTGCATGTCCTCGAAAGTAGGAGCAACCGTGACCTCCTTCGAGGTGTTGAACTCCATCCGGTCTGGGTTTGCGCGATCAGCACACGGGCGTGCGTTAATGAGGGAATTCTTGTCCTACCATCAGCGCGTCTGTCAATTCCGTCCGCCATGTTGAATACACCAGGTCTGTAAGCTGTGGAAATTGGGTGAAAGGGAATAGCCTCAAGTCGGTGGAGGGGAGCTGGCCTGGTGGAGCAGAAGAATCGCCCAGCTTCTCCGGCGCGACTTTTCGCTGCGACCGAGGCTTCACCGCCCGCCGCACGTGATGATATCTCGCCGCAAAGCTCTCATGGATGGCGTCGACTTGCCCGTCAACTTCCCCGTCCTCAGAAAGCGCTATTCTCGGCAGAAGACCGGTGGAGACTTTTAAAAGTACTCACAATGATTTTTGAGGAGCAACGGTTCATCCACGAGGACCTTGAGCGGCTGGAGCAGGCGATTGCCGACCGCGTTGCTGAAGAGCCCCGTACGGTAAGTGGCCTCCCAGTTTCTCGCTCGTCGCTTCTCGCTAACTCGCGGTCCTAACGTGTAGATTAGAGATCGCCTGGCTCGCGATCATGAGGTCGCTCATTTTCTGAATCGCATCGAAGATCAGTCCAAGAGGTTGCTCGATATCTACCAAGATGCCGACGGCGTGCGTGAGAAGGAACTCCAGGCCGTCTCGACCGGTGATCAGTTCGAGGAGTTCTACAGACAGCTGGATGAAATAAAGGATTTCCACAAGCGCTACCCTAACGAGCCAGTGGAGAACCTCGAGCGCGCCTATAAGCGCCGTCAACCTGGGGAGGGTGAGCCGACCGGAATGGAGATTGACAACTTGTTCACGGGTGAAGAGGGTTATGGACAGTACTTGGACCTTACGACATTGCACGAAGACTACCTGAATTTGCCTGGGATCAAGCGACTCACCTACGTGCAATACCTGGACGTGTTCGATGTGTTCACCCCCCCGCAACTTCCTATTAAGCGAAACAACAAGCTCTCCGACCGGTATTTCAAGTACGTCGGCGAACTCGCCAACTATCTCGAAAGCTTTATCAAGAAGACGAAGCCGCTACAAGATCTGGACAAGCTTTTTGCCAGCCTCGATGAGGAATTTGAGAAGCAGTGGGCAGCTAACGAAGTCCCCGGTTGGACCGAGGAGGTTGCTGAGATTGGCACTCAAGTTCCCAAGACCGAGGGTTCCGGAGAAGGCATCTGGTGTGCGGACTGCGAGAGGGAGTTCAAGAATGAGAACGTCTACAAGAACCACTTGACTGGTAAGAAACACATCCGGGCCGCCGAGGCCCGCAAGGCTTCTGGGGATTCCGGTGTCAGACCAGCACCATCTGCAGGCAGCGGCACATCATCTGTCGCCCACCGTCTCAAGGAGCGTGCGGTGGCAGAGAGAGAACACCGCGCGCGTTCCTTGACGCAAGTGCTTCAGCCCGAACGCCAAGCAACCAAGATCAACGTGGAGCGCAGACAGGGTATGACTGAACGGGAACGCCAGATGGAACTCGAGGCCTTGCTTAACGACGCTGAGAACCCTGGAGGTGATCGCGCTGGCGATCAGTCAGATGAAGATGACGAAGATCGGATCTACAACCCCCTTAAACTGCCACTTGCTTGGGATGGCAAGCCGATCCCGTACTGGCTGTACAAACTGCATGGCCTGGGAGTGGAGTATCCTTGTGAGATCTGCGGTAACTTTGTGTATATGGGTCGTCGTGCCTTTGACAAGCATTTCTCCGAAGCTCTGCATATCTTCGGTTTGAAGTGTCTGGGAATTACGTCTAATACCAACCTCTTCCGTGAGATCACTAGCATCGAGGACGCAATCCGACTCTGGACCAAGCTAGAGCAGGACCGCAAGAAGGACAGAGACGGCCGCGACAACGTGGTGCAGATGGAAGACGCAGAGGGCAATGTGATGCCAGAGAGGATCTACCTCGAGTATGTCCCCCACCCAACAACCCCTAGGTTTTCTACAAGATGTGCTAACGAATACCAGTCTCCAGAAACAGGGTATCCTGTAACGGCAACTTCAGTTTCTTCTCTCTTTCTGTCATTTGCATCATCTTTCTACATTACTCATATTCAAAAGCCTGGAGTTTGGTGGGTGTCTTTTCTCAATTTCCATAATGTTGCGTGAATCCCTGGGATATCGTTGGTTGGGCACGACTGTATAAGAGCAGGTCAGACTCTGAGAAGATGCAGCCTGCGTTTCATGTATTCTACTACACCCGACTACTGCCATCTCTCGAAGCAATAGAAGAAGAAAAGGTGACCGCAAGTCACCTGGTCACGACTATCCGCTCAATGCCATATAACTAAGCAGCACACAAATAGGTGACGAACATCAACGGACGCAAGAAACACATCTATATCTATCAAATTATATCTATTCAAAAATTTGATATCTCGGCGCAGTCGAATGCCAATAACAACTACCCCCCACATACAACTCAATAGCCTCAAAATACTGCAAAATGTCCTGCGAAGTTGGGCTCTTCAGCCTCTCCTCCTTGAGCTTCGCCGCTCTGGACTCCTCATCCACGATAATCCCCAGAAGCATCATCTTTGCGGCCTCAGCCGTAACACGATGCTCCTTCATCAGAACCATCACGGCGTTTCTCATCCGATCGGTTTCTTGATCCTTCTCGATATGCCAACTGAAGTAATCATTCGTTAGACCGAGGACATTTCCCATCGCGATGTCGTATTGCTCGATACTGGCGTAGTCTGAGTCGCTAAGGTCCATGTTCATGCCCCACCGGATGAAGTAGGAGGACATCCTGTGTGGTGGGTATTCATTATTAGGTTCTTTTCTGGGAGGGGTATAAGATGGGGATGGCATGGGGGTGGGAACAGACCAGTATCCGCAGTTCGCGATCCGATGGGGCATGTATTCTTCCAGTCGAGTGAAGTTACCCGCGACGTTGTCGAATGTAGCGAGGTAGGTTTTTAGCATTTCGATCATGGCGGGAGCCTTGGCAGGGTCTATGTCGATGGTTTTTCGGAGCACCTCGGCTAGGGCTTTCAGGCGTGGGTTGTTGTTCGAGTCGATGCTCGATGGGTCGATGTCGAGGCGTAGAATCGCAGCTAGTTCGGCGTGTGCTTTGCAGGCCTGGATACGATTAGTGTGGTCGTCTCTTCTCTGCTAGAGTTGGTACCTCGGTGTGATCCATTTCTTCTGTTACGTCTATGGAGAGTTTTACGGTTATATGTGCATCTCTCTCTTTAAAAATAGGGTCGTGGACCTACCATCGTGAATCCACATCACCTCGACCAAGCTAGATAACAGAACCAGCCGGTCCGGAAAGGCAGTGCAATGACACACAGCAAACGGGTCTCCGTAAGGGTTGGTGTGTCTGATCCGTGCTCGTCGCCTTTCCCGGGAGCCCTCCGTGGAAGCCAGCTCTCCGATGGCATGCATTGCGGCTTCGACGTCTACCGCTGCAACGCTGATCCCAGCAGGGTAGCGCGAAAAGAAAACAGGTACATCGTGACTTGCCACCGTGGTGAAGACGGAAGGAAGGTAGGAATTGGGGGTGATAGTGGAAGGACGGGAAGTGACTTGCATTTTGGTTCCAAAGCTGTTGATCACTGGGGGGATGAGGGGTCACTTCTACAAGGGCAACAGGGGCCATCTTATCTTGGGTTGGAATGACGATAGAATACATTCTGAGCGCAAAGGCTCCGATCAGATAGCCCTATTTGTGCAGATACATTGGCACGTACCGGAGGTGGTCCGTCGTATAGAGTAGAACCTACCTATGGCGTGGGGATGCCGGACACTGTCATGGTTGGGCGGCCATTGGCAACGGCTGCTGAAGAGGACAGATATGCAAGGCTATCCTAATATCACACCGCTTCGTAGTCGTCTGACAAGGGACAGCAGCATGACAGGAGGCTTCTGCTGCAAGAGGACGACTTCCTAGCGTCGACATGCCGCATCTGGTATCCACTCATGGGATGGATTTGGCATCATGCGTAGCACTAGATGCACTGCTCAGTGTTGGGGTCAATGCTGTTCGCACCCTCACTCACTGCCATGGATTCTGTTTGTTGAGGAGGAATAGGTAAAAAGACAATGGATCTTCCCTTGGTGCTTTCTCACCGGTGTCTTCACCTCACCCCTCTGTCTATCGCATCGATTGCGCACTGGCAACCGTGATCATGTCTTGTTCATTCAGCAGTTACCTCGGCCAAGGGCAAAAGCTCGCTCTGCTGGCCATGGTGGTCTCCGCAGTGTTGATGGGGCGCTTCGTGATGCGATTGTCTCGGGCGCGAATGACATTTAGGAGACTACAGTCCCAACGCATCGTATGTTGCTGATCTCTCCCAAGCGAGTATCCCGCTGAACATTGCAGCCAATCATGCCCCATTCCCTGGTGTTCGGTCATCTCCTGATTGTCCTCCGATTCTACCGGGATTGGGCTTTCGACGCAAATTTTATCCAAACCTTCGGCTTCTACATGAGTAAACACTGGATCAAATTCTTCCCCGACGAGAAGCAATGCCCCCCCGTCATATACGTCGATGTATGGCCGATTTCCCGGCCCATGGCGTTTTCCATGAAGGCCTACGTATCAAATCAGATGGAGATTGGTAGCAGCCTGCCAAAGTCCCCCATGCAAGGAGAGTTCTTGGACCCCATTACAAGTGGGAAGGACCTCAACTGCATGCACGGTGAGGAGTGGCGCATGTGGCGCTCGAGATTCAACCCGGGCTTCAGTCGAGGCAACATCCGGACCTGGATCCCGGCTATCCTAGAGGAGGTGGAAGCTTTCGCTAATGAGCTGAAAAACCTGTCTGGTGGGACCGGTGAATGGGGTCAAGTATTCCCCATGGAGCAAATATCCAGCAATCTCGCTTTGGACGTCACGGGGAGGGTTGTTCTGTGAGTTTCGACCGATCTCACTCTGTTACCGATGAGACCGTTCGGCTGATAATGCCCAGTAACACTCGCTTGAACTCGCAATCGCCGTATCCCTCTCCCTTCACCGTCGCCTTTCGAGAGCAACTGACCCGCATGGAAATCACCCTCAGCCCCCGCAAGCTCCTGTGGAGGGCGACTCCATGGTTCAAGCTCCTGGTGCGCCGTAAGCGACAGCAGATCTTCCAATATATCCGGCCATATATCACAGACAGCATCGGTGTGGCGAGCCCCGGGCCACGCACTATAATTCGATCAGCAGTGGAAGAATACTCCCAGGAACTTGCAACCAAGGCAACCGGCGCCAATGTCCCCGACGACGAATTTGTTGAATATGTCTTCAGCCAGCTGATGATATTTTTCTTTGGTGGCGATGATGCGCTATCCCTTACGATCCCTCGTGTCTTCAGACAACTGCAGTTGAACCCGGAAAGTGTGGCCAAGTTGCAGGCCGAACACGACACAGTGTTGGGTTCCGACCCCAGCCTTGCTGCTGCCAGAATCCGGGAAGTGCCTCATATCCTGGATTCGCTACCGTATACCTTGGGTGTCATCAAAGAGACCCTGCGCATGAACCCCGCCACCATCACCATCCGGGAAGGCCAGCCTTCCTTTACCTTTCGTATCGACGGTGCGGACGAACCATGGCCGACGGACGGGTTTGATCTTTTCGACAGCTCTATCACCATTCACAATGACCCAGCAGTCTTTCCGGACCCTGAAAAATTCATTCCTGAACGGTTTCTGGTCCCAGAGGGTGATCGATTGCATCCAGCCAAGGACATATGGCGCGGGTTCCAACTTGGACCTCGGCGATGTATCGGCCAGGAACTGGCGATCGTGGTGCTAAAGCTCGTCCTAGTATTCACTGTCCGTACCTTGGATATTGAGATGGCTTGGGACGAATGGGATAGATTGCGAGAGCTGCAGGGGTTGAAAGTAGATCGGCGGATGGTTGAAGGCGATCGCATGTATACGACGGGTAAGGCAACGGCCCATGCCAAAGATGGTGCGCCGATGCACGTTAGGGTCCGGACTTCCTCCGATGAGTAGACATAGCACATTGGGCAGCCCTTGGTAGTCTTTCCGTTATATCGGTCAGGTCAACTAATGGCCTAGAAACGTTGATATGGATATAAGCAGGGCCCGTTCACAGCACCTCTTCCTAGGTGACCTAATAGTCAGGACCAAGTTGGGTTCAATTGATTGATTCCACGGTTGGTTAGCATCACGTGCTTTCGCGCTTCGCTCGCGTCGATCGAGGCCGATTTCCCCTGCGCCTGCCTTTTCCCCTCCAGTGGACATCAGACATTCTCAAGATATCCTCCGCAATAGCTTGTGCTTTGCGCATTTCCATGCGTCAGGCTGTCGGTACGCCGTCTCGGACCCTCGAAATTGAGCGGGATTTTTCAGGAATTGTGCCCTCCGTTACTACGTCTATATGGGGTTCAAATTTACTCACCTGTGCGATCTACTATCGACCCTCGAGAGTAACAGGATCGTGAAAGCTCCTCATGAGGCCAAAGCCACGGATCCCGATGTTCAGGCCGTGACCCGATGGTTCGCCCAGCATGATAAGCAAATCCGTGATAAGAATACCGACCAGTTGGCCCTCTTGTCTTGCATGTTCCCAGAGAAACGCATGGACCGTGTTTATTGGCTACAAGCGGCATCGTTGGAGAAAGTGATAGCACGCTGTCTGCTCCTGGGGAACTCCCGGCGCCAGGAGCTTGAGCGTTGCTGCGTCTCCGGCGGCATAGACCTGGGGCAGTCCGTGGAGAAGGTCATGCGACAGGCCGAGAATCATGTCATCAGTGGCCAAGAGGTCACGGTGGAAGAGATTGATTATGCCCTGGCGAAGATTGCTTCACGATGCAAGTTCTCCGGTCCTCAGGTGCGAAGACAGCGTACGGCTGTCAAGGTAGATGAGGAGCTGTCTCCACTATATCGACGACTGCGTAGCAGAGATGCCAAGTGGCTCACGCGAATGATACTCAAAAGTTACTTTCCTGTGGCTCTGCCCAAACAGGTCACGCTGAAGAGCTTTCATTTTCTGCTTCCGCATCTACTTATGTTCCAGGACTCCTTTGAGACTGCTTTAAGCACGCTAACCTCGGGCCCAATAAGCCATTTCCCTCCACACCCTGAACCGGATTTAGCCAAAGACCTGGGACTCATAGCCTTGCAGTACATCAGCCCTGATGTTGGAGTGAAGATAGGACGCCCGGACTACTATAAGGCTAGGAGCATCAAGCATTGCTGTCGCATGATTGGCAGCCGCCGTATGAGTATAGAGAGAAAATATGACGGTGAATACTGCCAGATACATATTGATCTTTCCAGGCGGTTAAATCCCATTCAGATCTTTTCCAAGAGTGGCAAAGACTCGACTAAGGATCGGGCCGGCATCCATCAAGTTGTCAGCGATTGTTTGAAGCTAGGAATGCCGGGTTGCAAAATCTCCCGCCGATGCATTCTCGAAGGTGAATTGCTCGTCTGGAGTGACAAGCACGCCAGGATTGAGGATTTCCACAAATTACGTAAATTTATCGCTCGATCTGGCACCTTCATTGGGATAGGAAATGATTCGCCGTGAGTGGCATGGAAATACAGCTTTAACGTTAGTCTCTGACTCTGGCCAGGCCGCAACCGTATGACCACTTGATGATAGTGTTCTTTGACATCCTGCTCATCGATGACAACGTCTGTCTGAAGCTTCCCCATCGAGAACGACGGCTGCTCCTTAAAGATACCATTCAACCCATCCCAGGACGCGCCGATATCTCTGAGCAGTGGGTTTTGGACTTCTCTCATTATGACGGTCAGTCGCGACTCGAAAGTATCTTTCAGAAAGGCATACATGAGCGATGGGAGGGGTTCGTGCTGAAAGGATGCGAGGACCCCTACTTTACAATCTTTCCCCGCGAAGTAAACGGTTCCTCCGGCCACTGGATCAAGTTAAAGAAGGACTATATACCGGGACTAGGCGATACCGTGGATCTTGCAATTGTGGGTGCAAGGTTCAATTCTCGCGATGCCATGGCCCTCCACCAAATCAAGAAATTGTTATGGACGGAGTTCTTCATTGGATGCCTCGTCAACAAAGCAGCCGTTGTACAGTTCGGTGTCACACCGAAGTTTCGGGTGGTGGATTCCATCAACTACAACTGCATGAATACGAAGCATATGCAGATACTTAATCGGTTTGGAGAGTTTTCCGCCTGCAACACAGACTCGGGACATGGGTTCTTGCTTGAGTACGGGGAGAGTATCAGCGCAAGCCTGGACGTCGTCTTCAAGACCCCCTTTGTCGTTGAGATGTTAGGCAGCGGCTTCGAGAAGCCGTCAGGGGCCAGATATTATGTACTTCGCTTTCCGAGGATTACGAAGATCCATTCCGATCGATCGTTTGAGGATGCAGCATCATTCTCGGAGTTGCAGGTACTGGCGGAAAATGCCCGATCTGTTTCCAACGACGAGTTGGATGGACTAGAGCACGATTCCGCCAAACGCCTAAAGCTGGGAGATCCCGCATTGGACTACGGTGCGGATCAATCACAGAGTCTTAAAAATACAGAAAGCTCTCTTGTCGACTCTAGGTCTATCGGGGCTAGCGAAAGTCTGGGTAGGGAGGGATCTGCGCCTCCTTCAAACAGTGTGTCTGCTTCTCAAGACACTCCACGTGATTCTATGAGATTAACAAAACGTCGTCACGAAACCAGCGCCATGCAACGTACCATTCCCATACATGAGGACAAGGACAAGGACTCCTCACCACCATTGAAACACAATGTTCATGGCCATTACTTGACGGACAATGAGAATCTCTCTTCCCATACAGCAGGGCAAAGGAAAGACTCGGCCCCAACAGACGAATCGTCTCACAAAGAGAAATCTTCTCGAAGAAGTGGAGAGTCTAAAGTCATAAATGACCCAGATGATCTAGACAAAGGCTCTATATCACTACCTCACCCTTCACAAACCGACGCCTCCCAACCAGACTTCAATCATGGTCCTCCTGAGAACGAAGTCGTCACGGCTAAGCGCTCCCAGAAACCAAAACCACGCATCCAGTCACCACTGAAGCACATTCCTATATACCTCCACCACTCACCCCCAGAAGAAGGCCCTACCACTTTTCCCATCCCAGACACATGGCAAACATCATCCACTCTCGACACCTTTCTCCAAACACTGCTATCCCCAGCTTCGTCATCCCTTCTCAAGAAATCCAACCCCCACGCCTCCTCCCAAAACACAGTCTACGGACTAATCATCCTCCCCGGCAAGCAAAACGCCCTAGGCACAATCCTCCCCAACCTACGACGAACACTCTCCAAAACCCTACAACCCTATAAGCCGGGCCACCCTCAAACCGGCAAAATCTTCATCCTCGACTCAAACTTCCTCAACCTCACCACCACAACCCACGACACGCGGGTTTGCCTCCGCCAGACCTGGGAAAACATCAGCAGAGAGTCCTTCTACGCTTGTGTGAAGTGGAGCTTCCGGGAATCTTCGAGGCGCGCAGGAGAAGCTCCTGACGTATCAAAGGAAGCTCAGCTCCGAAGGCTCAGGATGAAAGTGAGCTTTGATAGACGGGAGCTGGGGAGCTTGGGGGAGTTTAGCTCCCTGGAGCCTTTGGTTCATATTGAGATGGGGTTATCTATTTCTTGAGTTTTACACTAGTCTCCTGTCTTGGAGACTAGATTGCATATACAGTTTAGTTGTTGTTGTGCAGAGTGTATATACGAAGTAATTGAAGTTCCTAACTTCAAGTCCGGATTATATCCCATGGTTCTGGATTGTCGAATTAGAGATGGCAGGGGTATCTATCATTAATATCTCATCCGACTCGACTAGTATGCATAATTGGTACCACAGCACAAGCACATGAACTTGAGACCTAGTTATGACCTCATTCCATCATGACTCCCCAGAAACGCCTCGCTAGCCCTGAGGAAATGCAGGAAGATAAGAGATAGTGTACAAAATCCCAGATATAGTTAACTAGTTAACTATGATGCTGATGCTTATTCATCTCCTTCCCTGCGTGCACGGACATCCCTCATCAAAGCCTTGGCCTCTTCGACTTCCACCCCATCTTGGCATAACTCGCCTGCTAATTGGTCGGCGCGTTCCAGGTCTCCGTTGCGCAGAGACCACCGTGCAAGCCATAGCCTTGCCTTGGAGGTGGTGGCTGTCACGCCTGTGCCGTGCCAGGTGTCTTCGTCGTCATCTTGTTGGGTGGATGACTTGCGGGCTCGTCTGGAACTTCCTTGGGCTTCTGTTCCGGATTGGTCGTCGTCGTTGTCGTTGTCGGATGATGCGTCTTCTTCTTCTTCTTGTATGACTTGGCCTGATTCTTGTTGGAGGGTGAGTTCCATGTATGTGGCTGCTTCTTCTTCGTCACCTAGGCGTTCGTAGAGGGTGGCGATCTGGTGGAGGGTTTCAGGGTCGAGGATCTTGCGTTCCGGGCCGCCCATTCCTACTTGGGAGGCGTCTTCCGCGTAGTAGGAGCCCGCAACGAGGGCTCGTTTGAGAGCCTTGATGCTTTGTTCGATGCGGCCCATCTTGGCATAGCAGGATCCGACGGCTTGCCACATCTTCGGGTCGTATGGACGTAGAGCTGCGGCTCGTTGGTAGTAAAATAATGCGTAGAAGGACATATCCAGTACTTCGTAGGCTTGCCCTAGACCGTACCAGGCGCGGTAGTCTTTGCGGTTGACATCGACGGCGCGGCGATATGACTCGATTGCTGCGTGTGTATTTTTCATCTCAATGTACTCGTGGCCCATGAGGGTCCAGGCTGAGAGGAAGTTGCGATCCAATGTCAGGGCTCGTCGGAAATACATGACTGCCTTTTCATGTTCGGATTTGAGAGAGTAGTAGTTTCCTACGACACAGCATGTTTCTGGGCGGAACTTGTCGGTAGCGGTTGCGATTTGCGCGACGAATGCAAGCTGCGGGCGAGCGCCCATCACGTATAGAATATTAGAGTAATGGTCGAGACTGTCGAGACGGTGAGGAGAGGTAACGAGGATGTCTGTGAATATGCGGGACGCTTCTTCAAAGTCTATGTTCATTGTTAGCACAGCGTAAGGGCATGTTTCATAGGTTACATACCTTTCGAGTGATAGTACAGTAGAGCTCTTTGAGTCTTGAGGAAAGCGCTTGCAGGGAAGATCGTCTCCAGCTCAGACAGCGATTGGTAGGTATCATCGGTGGCCTGATACAGCTCCTGGCTGCAGTATACGCGGAAAATGAGGGTCATTATATTCAGCGGAAGGAGATTGACCACTTGGTTCAACTGCGACAATGATTAGCAAGTCGCGACACCGACGTAATTTGGATCGACATACGTCTTCTGTGCTCGCAAGCAAGTCATTCAGCTCCTGCCACGCGCCCCAGTGGAATGGGTTTAGATGCAAACTCCGTATAAGCCACGTCTTGGCATCATCCTCGTTTCGCCCTTTAAGGAGTATAACACCATAGAGATATTCCAACCAACCCTGGCTCCGATCTTCCATTCCCTTTTCCTGCCGCTCATTGAACCATCCTTCTAGGCCTTGCGCAAGGTCCGGTAATTCTTTGTTGACCGTCGAGCCTCCGTCTGCGGGGCCCAACACCATTTCAGTCTCCTCATCCTTCCGCTTCTCGCCTGCCAGATACTTGGCGTACAACGCGAGGAACAGCGATTTCTGACTGAGCCTGGGATACGGATTCCTCGTCACACTATTGTCCTTGACACCTGCATACGCCGAAGCTTTGGATTTTCCCTTCTGTGGGGTCAAGGACTGTCTGGATTTCGGTTTCGGCGGCGACGAAGTAAGAGGAACGGGGGAGATGGTCGGGGGGAGGAAAACAGCCGCGCAACGATCATATTCGCGGGTATCGAAGTAGGATTTCGCGAGGAGGTACTTGTACGACTCTTGCGCTTCGAGAGCGGCTTCGAGTGGATCTTGCGTTCGGAGATAAGGGTTCTGAGTACTCGACGGAGCATCGGGAAGGTCCATGGGAGAATCCGGATCGGTATCATATTGCTCAACTGGAACGATAGAATCCAGCATTTCCGCTGCCCTAGCGCGCAAGGTTAGTCACCGTCCGGGGTGTTGAGCCAGAGCAATGCCTGCAACTATACCATTTGGCTGACTGGTATAAACAGCGTTCGGAGCATTTCATCGCCGCATCTTCCAGCCGGAACCTGAGCTCCTTGATGTTCTCTTCCGTGAATTGGGCAGCCATGGTGGAGAAGCGAGTCGCAGCCGCCTATGCGCAGGCGTAAAGCAAATATATCGTAGAGCAGCTCTATGACTTGACGGTAGCTAGTGACGCGCCAAAACCATTGCTACTTCCCGGGGACTAAGCACAACAAACACAGCGGAAAGGCCTCACACAGATGGATTTCGGTGGGGTTGAGATTTGAGCAAACCGCGTAAGCAGCGCCGTATTCCAGCGACAGCGAAGCAAACCGACGACCGACCGACGTATAGGAAGCTGCGGACGCGACGAAGGGCAATGGATCCATGATGGATTCTGGGGAATCGAGAATGGGGACTTGCCTCTTTGGGCCGCGGCGGGCAAACAGAACAAACAGCGGGGTCTTTGCGGTATTACCCCTTTGGGGGCCGCCGAAAATGAAGGTATTTGAACTATTGGGATCCCTGCTCGCCGGCCATTGTTCTTCTTCACGCCCCTCCCTCATCCCTCTGTCCTTTGATTTCTCCCCCGCCAACTCTCCCAGCCTACGTGCTTTCCTCCAGGATGTCCACCACCACTGCCCGCGCCGACTTCGAGGCCATCTTCCCCTCTCTGCGCGAAGACCTCCTGGACTATGCGAAGCAGTACAAGTTGCCCCAGAACGCCGTCGAGTGGTTCGAGAAGGTAGGTGCCATTCCCTCCCCCCCCCCCCCCCCTCGACTTACTCCCACTCAGAAGGCTTACTGTTCACTTTTCGTGCCCCTCAACAGGCCCTCAATGTCAACGTTCCCGGCGGAAAGCTCAACCGTGGTCTCTCCGTCCCCGACACCGGCCTCGCTCTCCTGAAGCAACCCCTGACCGACGAGCAGTTCAAGCACCTCAGTCTGCTGGGTTGGCTCACCGAACTGCTCCAGGCTTTCTTCCTGGTCAGCGATGACATTATGGACGGCTCCATCACCCGCCGCGGCCAGCCCTGCTGGTACAGGCACGCCGGTGTCGGCCTGGTCGCCATCAACGACGCCTTCCTGCTCGAGTCCGGTATCTACATCATCCTGAAGAAGTACTTCCGGTCCCACCCCGCCTACATCGATCTCGTCGAGCTCTTCCACGAGACTACCTTCCAGACCGAGCTGGGTCAGCTCTGTGACCTGATCACCGCCCCCGAGGACAACGTCAACCTCGACAACTTCTCCATGGAGAAGTACATGTTCATCGTCACCTACAAGACGGCCTACTACAGCTTCTACCTCCCCGTCGCCATGGCCCTGCACTACCTCCAGCTCGCGACCCCCGAGAACCTCCGTCAGGCTCACGACATCCTCATCCCCCTGGGTCAGTACTTCCAGGTCCAGGATGACTACCTCGATGCCTACGGTGACCCGGCCGTCATTGGCAAGATCGGTACCGATATCCAGGACAACAAGTGCTCGTGGTTGGTCAACCAGGCTCTTCATCGTTGCAACGCCGAGCAGCGCAAGGTGCTTGATACTGCCTACGGTCGTAAGGACAGCCAGCTCGAGGCCCAGGTCAAGGCCATCTACAGGGAGTTGGATCTGGAGAAGGTCTACAAGGAGTACGAGGAGGGCATCGTTGGCGAGCTGCGCACCAAGATCAGCAGCATCGACGAGTCGGAGGGACTGAAGAAGGAGGTCTTCGAGGCCTTCCTGGCCAAGATCTACAAGCGCACCAAATAGACATTCAGCCATCTTTTGGAGGAACGATACCCCTGCCATTCTACGCGTCATCATGTCTCTACATAATACATAGCCTACATACCCCATCCAGATAGATTAGCTGAATGACTGAGACGAAGTGCATTGCACGGCTGTATTTAATCAAAACCCCTGGTACCCCTGTGGATTTAGCGTCCCGGGTGGCTCTACTCCGTTGGCCACTAGCATCTGCCACACTCACAACATCCGCCCAAACCCCTCAGCTTGGACTTCCCACTGAGCCGGGAACCCCGGCGCAAAACCTTGCTGACTGGTGTTACTTGCGGCGTCCCAACCGCCAGTCATCATTGCAACAGCAAGCAACAGGGCCGCGCTGCCTGGAAAATAGGGTGTGGGCGCCTTGGTTCCAACGGGCATGCCGACATCGTCAAAGTCAAAATTTGAATGCACTAAATATTCCACCGCCGCCTCCACGTCTCCCAGCCTTGCCGCGTTCATTGCCAGCATGGGGAAGTCCCAGCCCCAGCAATCCGTGAAGTTCCAGACATTGGCGACTTCAGCCGCTGTCGCAGTGACGATTGTCTTGTTCACGACTGCCGAGGGCGGCAAGAGTCCGTAGATTCCAGTGAGTGCTGGATGGTCAGTCACGGTGTCTGAGTCTGTCCACATATTCGGGATGCCTTCATAGAGGGTGTATGTGAGGACCTCATCACCCGAGCTATTCGTCGTCTCTACTGTAGGTAGCGACGCGAGGTTGTCTTTAACATGGCTCCATGATGAGGGGGCTTCTTGGCCAAGCCGGGCTTTCCATGATATGGCAACATCGAGACCAAAGTGCCAATATGCGAGCTCGAACGTGGGGTTGCGGGTACTGTTTGGCGGGGTATTCTCCGAGACGGGGTACATGGGAGGCCCGAGGTCATAAACATTCGTGGAGGCGTTCCAAAAAGCAAAGGATGCCATAAACTCCGCTGACTCGGTCAATATGTGATCCCATTTCGCTAGAACATCGTTTGTGTTTCCCCCGGCGGAGCGTATAGACTGGTACTCGCTCTCTGCGAAGTAAAACACATGGGGTTGTTGCCATATAAGCAGCGCGTTGATCTCCCCTGGAGCAGATCTCCCGCTTGGATCGCTCATCTTCCCCCATCTCAAGCCTTTATACCCCTGATTTGCTGCCCGTTCCAGCGATGACGGAAGGAACCGATCATAGACACCGATACTCCGCTCCAGTAAAGGGAGTTTGCCCCATGGGGTCCAGTGAGCCGAGTGCCATAGGTACATCTCCATATGGAACTTGCCATACCATCCATTATTCACCAGGCCTGATTCCTGTGGCGGATCATACCCGGCTTCATTGACCGCCAGTAGGTATTGGGACAGAATTGCACGTCTTTGAATCTCTACTGCTGTAGCATTCCCAGTTGCCGTCAAATCCACAAAGGCTCCGGTTTCCCAGTAGGTCGACCACCATTGCCGAGATCGTGCGATGATTGCATCAACAGATAGTGATGATGGATTGAAGGTCCCATGTTGTGAGAAGTTGGCTGTGAATTCAAAAACTGCCGTGCGGTTACCATTTGGCTGGAGTACATACCGATGGGAATGGTCAACCCTGGAGATAGACGCACCACTACCACTCCACTGTAATGTGGTGTAGTAGGTAGTATTGTCAAGCGTGTGTTGTATCTGAGCGCGACTGTCATCTTTTCTAAAGCGCAGGATGGTGGTGTGATTCGAGACAGCGTCCCAATCACCAACAAAGGGGGCCTCGAACTTGTTCTGGTCCGTAGCATACGGGTAATCGAAAAAGATTGCCAGACGGTCCAAGGCCAACAGCTCGGATTCCAAGCGCACCGCTATCGTGTCCGATAATGGATCAACGCATGTCCATACGGTGGTTGCATGCCCATCTAGGGTAAAATTGGACTGCAGAAATCCCTGGTAAATATCTAGTACTTGTGACCTCTCCTGCAGGTCATCTTCGGTATAGTTCGCGTAACTTCCTCCAAATATGAATCCGATGCGGCCTAAGTTGATACGGTGTGGATTGGCAATCAACCACTGAGAGATGGCCGCCTCTGCAGGATTGGGCATGTCATAATTCACTAGCCGACCATGAGTCCACCAGTCTAAACCTGTGAAATCCGACGGCGTGGAATTTGCAGGTAGCGACGAATTATGCCAACCCCAGGACGAAAGGATGCCATACGGCAAAAAGGTCTGCAGACCGGTCACATCAGCCCCGAATGCGAAGTTCCCATTTCCCACCTGCATCGGGGTGCTTGTCGAGCTGGCATTGCGGAAAGGGTTGAATCTGGAAACCACTTGGGACCGATCAATGATGGGGGCTGGTGGGGACTTCGGAGATAGCCTAGCCTCGCCGGTGCTTGATAATAGATAGGGACCCAGTGCAAAACTTGTCAAAGCTGATAAAGGTCGCATGATGATGATGCAGTGTTAGTCGGTCACTTTCCATCCACAGTTCCGACGAGTCCGCGTCCATCCTGAAAAGCGTCTTATAAACCTCGCTGAACCCCTCCAAACTGTTCACGCGATGGTTAGAAGGGAGTTACAGCGTTTGCACAGTGCAGGTGAGATTCCACGAATCAACCTGGGCAGCATCTCATCGACACCCGGCAAGGAGATGCCGGCATCGATCTCCGCACGGAGTCTCGGGCCAAACACTGCCGAAGGAATCGGGTCTGCAGCTCGGTCATTATTCTCGGAGCCAGGTCGTTAAATAATGAAGCGGGGAGAAGAGAGGAATGATCGGCGATCACTTGATGTTGATGGTAGATTGAACGACGGAGAGACTCCAAAGAGGAAAGAACCCCTCCTCCGTCCACGTGGGCACCAGCTGATGTCCTCGATATTTCGTCCTCGAGCGGCTTTATCCTCTTTTCCTTTCTCCCTTCCTGCCCTCCTGTGCATTCCAGCAATATTGACCCCGGCTTATCCTCGGAAACAGTCCGTACCGGCGTACAATATTGTCCAACACACTGGAACACGCCCATCCAGGGGTAGGGCTACCCCTCAACCGGACTGCAATCTAATTCAATCTATTTGGGAGCCCGAGGCGCCAAGTGGAGTTGGACTTGTCCAGCGGCCACCATTGGCATTGGCCAACCGGCTAGGTCGGCTTAAGTGGGACACTGCCCTTCGTTGAGAAATTCCCAGCTAAAAAGGCTTAACTAGAATCCCATAGCATGATTCCGAGAGCACGAATCATGCCAGAGCCATCTCACTCCCTTTCACCTCCAACCCATCCTCGATCCATCGGACTTCCGTGTCCTAGTGACAGACACGATGTGATAAGGACCAACTACCGGCCATACAGGGCAGGCCTGCCAAAACGAATAGCCGGCAGACCTGCTTTGTCTTCTCTGCTTTACCGGCCCCTATCAGCGCGTGTCCAAACTTGGCAAATATACCCGGCGGTCTCAATCATCCCCAAAGCCAACCATCGAATCGCTGCCTCGATCACTTCGATCGGGCTCAACGCAATAGTCAGTAGCCATGCACAGTAGTACTCAAGTATGCCACTTTATTTTATCGAGACGCTTAGCCTGCCGGCATTCCGATGGTCCAATATTAGATACTGGAGGCCGTAAAGCCACCGCAGATGCCACGGTGGATCTCCCGCGCACTTGTCATCGTTCGAAAATCGTGCCGGCTACCTTCTTTCCATCGCCATGCTTTTCTTCCTCTGATCCTCCTGTCCTGTTCTCTCGGGTGTGGCGCTGGATTTCCCTCCTTGCTCGCCCCTGTCAGCAATTCAGCCCATGTCTCCTGAGCACTTGACGTCTCTGTCCCTGCGCCATGATTCGGGTCACTCGAACCTTCGCGCTAGCGGCGTTCTTACTCCTAACCTCTGCCTTGGCAGATGAAGGGCCGTATTATGCCTCCGATTTGTATGAGAAGGGTCGGATGGGACAATGGCCCATTGAGACCTACCGTTCGACTTCCACTGTAGGTGCAGCCGTCAATTTCATGGAATATAACCCCCAATGCAGAGACGACCAATATTATTTCATCTCTCCCCGCGGGTATAGCGTCCATAAGCCCGGGCCGATGATCCTAGACCAGGACGGCCATTTGGTCTGGACAAAACCCCTCGGGCATACCTACAATCTTAATGTCTATCAATACAAGGGCCAGGATTACCTGACGTTCTGGCTGGGCGACGATAGCAAGGTGGGACACGGGGAGGGGACATATTACATGGTACGTTATCCTCTATCACTCCTACCGGCATCGAGTGGCCTAGCTAAACTCTCCGGTAAAGCTGGACTCGTCCTATAAAGAGGTTTATACCCTCGGTGGCGCAAATGGCCTGGCAGCTGATCTCCACGAGTTCCATATCACCCTCGATGAGACTGCAGTGTACACAATCTATGACGTTCGCCCTGCCGATATTCGCCTCGCAGGCGGTCCTGAGAATGGCTGGATTTGGGATGGCACATTCCAAGAAGTCGATATCGAGACGAATCAACTTCTCTTCGAGTGGCGAGCATCGGAGCACTTTAGCTTCACCGACGTCTATCGAGGTCTCGACGATACGGGTGATAGCGAGGAACATCCATGGGACTTCTTCCACATCAACAGCGTCGATAAGGACGCAAAGGGAAATTTCCTGGTTTCAACCCGCTACGGTAACTGCCTGCTCTACATCGACGGGCGCACTGGCGAGACTATCTGGACGCTGGGCGGCAAGCACAACAACTTCACAGATCTCTCGGGCGGCGCAGCCACCAATTTCACCTGGCAGCATCACGCTCGCTTCCGCGACAACGGGACAGCGATCACCCTTTTCGACAATTCCTCTCGTGGCAGAGGTGCTCCCTCACTACCGAGCCGAGGCCTCTACCTCGACCTCGATCAAGAGAATATGACTGTCCAAGTCCGACATGAGTACTGGAATTCGCACCCTATACGCAGTCAATCCCAGGGCTCCGTCCAGATTCTCGACAGCGGCAACGTCCTCGTCGGCTATGGCTACAGTGCCGCATGGACCGAATTCACCATAGACGGCGACGTTGTGTGCCACGCGCATTTTGCACCCGGACGGGATTTCAGTAGAGGCAAGGTCGTCTCCTTCCGCACGTTCAAACACCCCTGGGTCGGCAACCCCAACACTAGGCCCGACTTCGAGGTATACAGCTATCACGCCGCAGTCAGCTGGAACGGCGCCACCGAAGTCACAACCTGGGCCCTGGAAGGCACTGATAGCAAGAAATCAACCGACTTCAGCTTCATCACCGCCGTTCCCAAAGACGGCTTCGAAACCGTCATTCCCATCCCTGAAGACACAAAGCACCACTTCCTCCGCGCCCTCGCATTAAACTCAACCGGTCACACCCTTGCCTCAACCAAGCTTGCAAGATGGGACCCCTTCGCCGAAGAAGCAGTCGTAGTCAGCGGCGACAGTGATGATGACGACGATGACACCGAACCCTTTTACAAACTCCGCACGTTCTTGTTTGTTCTGATCGGCTGCTTCTCGGCCGGTGTACTGGCCACCGGTGCATGGTTCGGAAAACGCCTTCTCGCGTCTCGGAGGGCGAGCCAAAGTCCCAGCGATAAAGAACGAGGCGTGTTCAAGCCCTTGAGTCGATTCAGTGTCAGTGAGGATTCGAATGATGCGGACGCGGAAGATGGCGTGGAGTTTTCCGCCCTATTAGGAGACAGGAGAATGAATTCCCGATCGGATTTGGAGACAGGGAAGGGTATGGACGAGGATTGTCGATGATAACGAGACTTTAGTCTATCATGCAAGCATGCTTAGAGCATGTCTGCTGTTGGGCGTCTCAATGTACTAGTAGTAGCATATCCTCCGTGCATAGATGGCATTATTCAGCTTCAGCGTGATGAATTCCATTACTTGGTGAACGACCAGTGTAGTAATTGGTTACTTCGAACTCTACAAAGGTTTCATGACTCAAATGATCGTACCGTTGATTGCGTAGTCATACTAAATGAGTGCATATGCTATCATGTCAATCTGGGCCGTCAAAGAACTTTCGCACAGCATCTGTGTCAGCGAGTGAGAGCATAACTATTCGAAACTCAATGACATCATCAGCCTTAAGCCGAAGAAGCCACTTCCAACCGCTTGTAACCACCCTCGGCAGCGACCTGCTTCTGCAGCTCCGCCATACGCTTCTGATCACCCAGAGGATCAGTCGAGTCCGCGTCGAGCGCCCAAGAAAGGTAGTCGTTAGTGTAGTTTGACACGAAGCCCGCATCCAGAATACCCAGACGCTTTCCATAGTTGGTGACCTTGGCCCAATCGCGACTGACGTTCTTCAAGTCACGGCTGAAGTAGGCGAAGGAACGCTCAAAGATCTTCCGGTTGACCGGGGTGCCCATGATCGGCTTCATGTCAACGTACTCCTCGAATGCCCGGGCCGGTTCGGCAAGGACGTAGTCCGTTGCGCGCTTCACGGCATTCATAAACTTCTTGACCTTCTCCGGGTTGGCGGCTAGGAAGGCATCGTTGGCGATGTAGAGGATGGAGCAGAAGCAGCAGCAGCCGAGCTCGGCGAGCTGGTCGATGCGGAGCATCTGGACATCGTCGCGGGGACGGTTCTGGGTGGCAAGCCATTCGGCGAGCTCGACCATCTGAACGTTTTCAAGACCGATGCCTGCATCGATGTCACCGCGGATGATGGCTTTGGTGACGTTCATGCCGCAGCGGACGGCGGTGTAGTCGTCAGCAGTCATGCCGTAGTACTTAGTGAGTTCGTCGATCTGGATCTGTAAGTTGATCGGGTGAGTGAGAGCCTTTATGCTGATTTTATTGATGGGATGACGAACCTTTCCGAACTCTCCGACGTAGCCAATCTTCTTTCCCTTCAGGGAGCGGAAATCCTCAGTGATCCCACTATCCTTCAGGTAGACGACACCGGTGAAAGGCTCATCCAACAGAGAGCCAATCGAGGTGACCGGGAAGTTGCGAGCCTTGGCCTGATCCACCGGTCAGAGGATGCTTAGATAAATTCATAGAAAGACAGCTCGTACAGCAAGAGTGTGAATCATGGCCTTGAAGCCCATGTCAACCTTTCCACTGCCAATGATCTCGGTGACATCGGAGGGGTCATTGGGCTCCAGAAGGGCGACTTTGAGACCCTCCTCCTTGAAGAAACCTTTGCGCTGGGCAAGGTACAGGGGGGCGTGGTACGGGGTCGCGTGCCTTGAAAAACATCACTTAGCAAACATTCTAGCCTAGCTCATAATTCCCAATCCATACCAGTTGGTGAGGAAGGTGATCTTGTCAGTAGACATCTTGGCACAAACTCAGGTCACGAGTATTGCAAAGGTCTGGAAACTGTCAGCAACAGAGGGATGTGGGATCCCTCGTCTCTGTAGGTTAAAGTGTAGGGGACAATCAATGCCACGCATGTCCTTTCGCTAGTATTATCTAGATCAAGTTTTGACAGTATAATCTCAGAACGACCGAGCTCCTGTTCTCATCGTGGATGGGTAGCCAGCCAAGCTGAGAACAGAAGCTCGAGCCGAACACCTGTCATGCGCGAGCAGTGACTGTTATACTATTGTACGATACCTTGACCCATTTCATCCCCTAGCGAAAAGACCCGGAGGTTGGTCCTGCCTGCGCGGCTTCATTGTGAGTCGTACCGAATGGACGAGCGGTTTCGAGGAAGAGTTGAGCAGAATGCAGGAAGTCAGAAGTGAGTTGGTGAGAGGAATTGAAGTCGGAGAAAGTGGGAGGGGAGGCACGGCATAAATAGCTGGGCGGCAGCGGGGAGACCCTGGAGGAGGAACCCCACCATTCTTGCTTCCTCTGCCTCACCGAGAACACAACAGGACCCTCACGAAAACCAAACCACCATCCGATTGGTGACCTTCCCACCGGACTGATGTGCTCCTGGCACCTTTCCGGTTCTCGAGCAGCAACCACCTCATCGTGAACCTTGTCTCACCCTTCCCCCGCTCTGGACCCGCCGCGGTTCCCGATGGTACGATGTCAATTGACTCAATCCAGCTTGGTTGGCCCGAACTGCACCACAACCAGCTCATGCCTGGCGGGTCTAGATCCTCTTGAGGAAGGATCGGCCCCGTTTTAGCTCGCGTTGCCAGCTGTCTCCCATGGCTTAGGGCTTGGTGCCGGCTGCACATCATCCCATCGCAGCGAGGTTTTGGGGGCTACGTCGGCGGCCGGAGGAATTGATAATCTATGGATATGGTCTTCTTCGTGCATGGGACTATCTCAACCTGGACCTACTAGGGTAGAATCCAAACAGAAGATACAACTCGCTGGCTACAACGTAGATGACATATGCAAAGAAGGAATAGAACAATGCAAGAATAGAGAGATTAGGTAACGCGAAGGAACAGAGGCAAGGTGAGGCGCCATGCGAGCTAGGAACTTGACGGGCTAACTCAACTTGTGAGTTCAATGATAGGGGCAAGTGACCAAAAGCATGATTCCACAAACATACGGTTCAAGAGGACAAGTAGAATGTAATGCAACGGCTTCAACAAGAATGGTACCTTGGAAATGCAGGTCAGGAAGGTTTTGCGGCTGTGAGGCCGGCACTATCTCACGGTCGATCAAGGGTCTTCCTTCCCGTTCACCGGCAGCTGGTCAAGTGGCGACGGCGGACGATCGGCGTTCTTCTTCGTGCGGAGAGTGAGCGGGAAGTAATGGTCTTCGGGCTCTTCTTCCTCGCTAGTACTGGATATCGGACTCGGTCAGCAATCCAATTCCTGAAACACATTCATGGGTGGTGGTTGACTTACGGGAGTCGCCATGCAACATAGTCTTCTGTACTCAAGCCCTCTTTCACTTCCTGGAGTGAGGCAAAGTCCCCAGGGGTCATCATTCCAGACCGATCCCGTGGCGAGCCAGGCACGGATAATGGCCGCGATATCTTCTGTTCCGTACCCCCGATAATATCGTAAACATCCTCGGGGCTTCCAAAAGACGAAGGATAGGCTGTGTACAATGTTAGCATCGAATCAACAGCCGCTTGAGTTTGCGCATACCTCTCCGTAGGGCCAACTGCCGAGCCTTGACATACTCCAAGCCCATCCGCTTCCAATCCAGAAGATCACTCAAACGCTCCGTCCGGTTGCGCTGGTTGATCCGTTGACGCCGACTCTTCTGCGTGAAGTTGAACATGAAATCGGTCAGCTGGTTGACGGAGTCATCCACACCCTTCATGCGACGATCCACGATGTAAATCCCGTAATCGGACGAATTCTCAATCAACTCCTCCATGTAGCAACCGAATCCAGAGAGGTTCGTGGTAATGCTGGGCACGCCCATCACGGTACACTCGGCTGGTGTATATCCCCACGGTTCATAGTACGAGGGGAATACCCCAAGATGTGTGCCACGGACGAAGTCGTCGTAGTCTAACGGCAGCACGGGGTTGGATGAGTTAAGAAACTCCGGGTGGAAGACGACCTTGACTCGGTCCGACTCGTGGTTGAAGAGTTGAACACGACGAATCTGGTTCAGGATCGGGTCCTCATGGTCGTTGACCATATTATGTGTGACTATCGGAGGCAGAGAGTGGCGTTTCATAGCAAAGAGCCTCCGGCGCAAAAGCACGCGGTCCTGGCTAGCCATCAAGTCCTTCTCATCTGGCATGTTGTCGCCTTCCTTCCATGCTAGGCACCGCTCGTACATTCGCCTTCCGATACCCTTCTCAATCATCTCAATTGTTTCCCTCAGGGACTTTACGACTGCCTGGCCCTTGAGCGACTCGACTGTAAGGGATGAGGTCTGAGCGGGCATAATAATAAATGCGACGACAGTCGTCTTAGACCCCTCCGATTTGAGGCGGTGGTTCAGACGCGCTAGACCCTCGATAAACATATCAACACCTTTGTTTCGGAACTCGTAGCGTCCAGCAGTAAACACGTAAAGGGTGTTCTCCAGGTCAAAGTTGTTATGACCGTAGAAATGCCCACGAACGAAGTCATTGATCTTCTCCTTGGACTGCGAGTGGAGGTTTTGGAATTCATGCACGGCAGAGAACTTTTTGACATTCAACCCGTTGGGCAGCACTCCATCAGGTTTTCTCTTGAGAAGATGCTCACTCTCAAAAGCGGTGATATGTGAGACGGTGGTGAAGACATCTGCGGTATGTGCGGCAGCTCGCTCAATGCAGTACCTGTGGTAAATCCCTCGTTTACCAGCTTCCGCATCGACATCAAAGTGTTGGAGGTTGTTATAGAAGTCCACGGATCCGGCGCACAGATACCGACCGAGCAAAGTCGCGTGGGTGGTGAAGATTGTGGTCAGGTCCATGTGCCTCTTCTTAGTGAGCGGCAAGGCGACACCAGCAAGCCATTCGTGAAAGTGAGCAACAACCGCCCGACGACGCTCGTGCGCGATGTACTGAATGACCACAGTTAGCATATGCACGCGCGCAACCAGTGTTCCATGCGCTCAGGTCACGTACTTCACCCAAGAACCACGCCACCAAGTAGCCGAAGACAATGGCCTCGTTCGTCTCGGTATCGGCAGCCGGGGATGGGATACCAGCTGCATTCCACAGATCACCTTTCCACTCGTCCAAGTATTTGTATCCGGTCCCCGTGTCGATGAGGAGCACCCGCGGCGCACCCTCGATCAGCCAGCGACCGTAAACAATTTCGATTCCCCGCTCCTTCATAGACCGGATGGTCTCGATCAAGCGGGGATTCGACGGCGTCAACTCCTCGACCTCCACGGCTGCCGAAGCACGATTGAGAGGACCGATCAGAGTATAGCGGTCGCCATACTCGGCGGTAGTCACGGGCGCTTTGGACTTGAGAACCGAGTAGATGCCCCCGACACGGTTGGCCACTTCGGTGGCTACCTCGAATAGAATGTGATTGCGAACGTCTCGTTTGAGAGGCTCCTGGCCATTATCCTCACTGGCCATGATTTTAGCTCTAGCGCTCACGCAAATGCAAAACGGGGACTATGAATAACTAAAAGAAAGGAATGGGAAAGAAGAAAGACGCAGCTAGACTAGAGGCAGAGAAGGTAGGAAATAAACGAGACACGAGCAGAAACCGGGCTCAGCGCCTCTTTAGGGGGGGGGGAGGAAGCTCGAGGAAAGTTGAGAAGGTGACGTGCGGGGGAAGGATGAAAGGGCCGGTGGCGGGGAAACGAGGAATATCAATCAAACCGGGAGGAGGTTGGACCTCGCCGTCGTTGAAACAGGGACCGCAAGGAGGGGTGCAGATTCTTCTCAATTCACTCCCTTTCCTCGATTCCCCCTCAGTTCAAGGCTGCGAGACGTCTTCTTTCGCGCAATTGCCCGACCAGGGTGCCGGGAAAGCTCACCGAAGGCCCCCGTCCTAAGCCAAGGTTGGAGTTGCACGGACGCATCCCCGGTTCTGGCGACGGCCACCAAGGGATCCCCCGGCAAATGACAACCCCGGTTGGTCGGTCGATTGCAGCATCATCAGACCAGATGATGATGGTTGCAACGTTCCAGCTGAAGCTCGGGCTTGCACGACCTGTTATCTGCCCCCACGGCGCCTATGACCCCCCGGGCATTACGTTGTTTTGGAGCTAATCGAGCCGCCTCCCTACAGGGGGTCTAGACACCCGAGCGGACTGTTGGGGTGGCACAGTGGGAAATGGATTCCCACCAGGAGATCCTGAAGAATTCCCAAGATCGATCGCGACCGGAAAGGGCGTCGAAGATAAGGCCCCATTCAGCGTTCTCAATCCCTGGGTCTGGACACGTACCAGAATGTATCTCCGCGTGGCTCCAGCGCCGGCTTTGGGCAAAATCGGGGCAAATCTGGGGAAAGCTGCCCGGAACTGACGTCACCAAACCCGGGCGCCCATGTGACCCGAGCACCGATAAACCCCCGGGCCTCCAGCTGCAGTAGACTGAGATACAGAGTGGTCGAACCCATTTTTCCACCGACACACCTTCTGATCCTACTGGCCCCGGTTGTGAAGATCTTTGCTGCTCCCTTGTCGGATTTCCCAACAACCATTAGTGCTCGCTCGACTTGAGTTTATGGCTTCGCTGCTGCAATGGAGCTATCCTGGCGGGTCCTACCAAGCTACAGCCATTTTGAATCATTCTCTACTATCCTTCGAGGTTGTATTGAGACTTATGGGGCCTCATGAGAGGGGGTGAGTGGACCCTCAAGCGCATACTACATAGCACGATAGGGACCGGACTTCCCGAGACGCAACCTCGCCTATCGGGCCGACCGATACGATGCGATGCTTCGAAACACGTTGATCATCTCCAGCAAATTCGCCGATTAGACCTAGTACTAGACACAGGGGTCTATCTTCCCACTCGAAATTTAGAAGGCATTCTCTGATGACTTTCTAAAATTTTTTCTGAGCATGAATAGCAAGCTGACATCTTCTCGTGATTCCAGTGGCGTATTTCGAGGATTCCCCTCGTCTTTGAATGGCACTTGATATATGGGCAGATCTTCGAGTTTTCGACGCAATCGGGCACACAGTGAAACTCAGGTTGACATGGCATATGATTTCAGAGCTCGCCCACGGTCGCATATTATACATAGGCTAGGAATCATTTGCCGTTTGTTGAGAATCGTCCAGGAGGGAGGGAGGGCACGACGATATGACCTGCTCTCATCTCGTTCGTCACATATACATGGGTTCGCACCTGTGAGGCTAGATCCATCTGCATGTCAAGTAATCAAGCAAGCCATTGGGTTCCCAAGTCGAACTTCCGATCGCTGTCACAGTTTACATTTGCAGGTTAGATGGTCGATAATACCTCTATGAACATGCTTCCAGGAATTCCCTTGAAGTGATGGTAAGATAACATATAGCAGTGAGCAATTGCTAGATCGGATGCTTGACGAACAGACGATGACTTGATCTAATAGCTGTTGTTTACGGTGAGATTTTTGCCACGTAGGCTAGAATCACACAGGCGAAAGTTAACAAAAGCGCACCCCATATGTCCTAGTGCATGAGCTGTGGCAAGTCTATACATACCAGCAGAAGGTCCGAGCAGATAGAGACGATAGGTTTCAGTAGTACTAACATTGTATTTGGACCTACCCGGGAAGAAGCTGCAGGATATATATACAGCGTGGAGATGCGTTCAACAGCACATCGAATATTTATCCAACTACTAGAACAATCTGAATCCAAGTAATGACGGACTCACATCTGTATCTTCTACCTGATATTGGATCCGATACGCAATTGCTTGACATTAAGAAAGAAGAGCATGTAGGCACCCCCATCAACGGAACCAAAGCAGTGTCTCTTTTGCCTGTCCCCAACACAACTAATCGACAAAATCATCAAAATTCGTATTCTCCCAAACAATAAGATTCCAATTACAATGATACAATCCCTCAAAATCTCAAAATAACCTTCCTCAATAGTACCACCCACCACCCCAGCAAACAGTGGCACGTAAACAGCGGCACACAACCACCACACCCATTGAAGTTCCCGCCGTTCCCAATAACCTTCCCGCCGCCCACCACATCAACCCCGAGCACGCGACATCACCACCACCACCACCACCACCATTTCTAAGAATAACCTGAAACACAATAATCCCCCCAACTATAGTACCTATCCCAATGACATCCAGACATCCCAGAAACTCCCTCAGTCGATTGGTATCTAGACCAAACCCGGTACCTGATTCCACCTCATCTATGAAGTCATCCATCCCCACAATGACTTCACAATGCTGTCAACGGCCTGGATCGATGAACACATCGATTTGATGTGGGATATAAGTAGGGTGCTGGGACTGTGTTCATCAATCAATTAAATCAGATCACAGGGATAATTCACTCTTCTTCACGCAACAAACGAACTACTTCCTTCTATCCATCTACTTTATCCAGAAAACTAAGGTACGCACACCAACTCCAACCCAACCCAACCTAACTCAACACCACTAACACAAACCAGCCACCAACACCAACCAAAATGCCTCGCGGAGCCGAATACGACAACGGAGTCCCCCAGAGCGACAACGCCATTGATGCCGGCGAGACCAAGGTTCACGGCACGAACCCTGACGTATGTCCCTCGTCCCACTCCTTACTCCTTTCTATCACATCCCCCAAAACAGAAATACATGCTAACTGGGTATATACAGAACGACCACCTAAACCGCGTGCAACGCACCGCTCCCCTCCCTGAAGCCGCGCACAGCAGTGGCGGCACGTACAGCATCGGGGGCAGCGCGGGCCCGAACAAGTTTGGAAGTGGAAAGGGGGGTCATGAGCCTAAGACGTTGGGGGATAAGAAGGGATTGGGTGATATCTAAATCTGAATTTACATCTAGATGAGTTTATGATGTTTTCTTATGTGGATGCCTTGTGTGTTTGGGAGTTTGGTGGTGATGCATGGGTTATGAGAGATATGTGACTATTATTATCATATGGACTTTTCCGGCTGGGGAAAGGTGAAGGCTTCCTGGGTGAGGCCTGAAATGAAATTGAATGATTGAGATGATACAGGTGTTTTCTTGCTGCAGCTGTAGTTGTAGAAGTGTGAGAAATGTTTATTAGATCTATATAGGTATGGCTACGCTCGTAAGTGCGCCGACAATGAACAGAAGGTTGGAATGACTGTACAGTCTTGTACCATGCGGTACAAGAGGTCTCGGGCGATCCACCCTAAATTTTTATACTAGACCGTCAAGGCTAATCACGGATCGGGTCGTCTAGGTTTGATTCTTCGACGTGCCGTTTGCATCCGAAGACGACTTCCGAGAAGAGTCCGTGGATACAGGCTTGGATTCGGTGGCGATCTTCTTTTGCTTGGCCAATTCAATGAGACGCTGGCCCAAATCGCCAAAGCCGTCAATCTTGCTTAGCTTCGTTTGGAGATACTCCGCATCTCGTTCCAGTCTATAATGATTAGCAGAATTCACAGTCTCGGTAGCACGACACTTACCGTTGCTTGCCAGTCTCCGAAGTCACAGCTACCTCTTCGAACGCCTTCGTCCACTGCTCTCGGTAGCTGCTGAACACAGGATCCATGATCATCATCACTGTCATATCGGGAAGATGCTTGCTTAGCACCCGATGCAGCGTGCCGGTTTCCTTCGTCAGGGTTTCCATGTACGGGCTCACCCCACTACCTCCTGCGGGCGCATTCCAGTCAATCTTTTTCATGGCATTGACGTGGATAGCCGATCGAGATCCCATAATGTCCACAAGTTTCTCGTGGATGCCAGACTGATGCTCCTGATACAGCCGCTTCACCTTATCGAACTCTCCCATGAGCGGGCTGGACGGCGCATGACGACGGACGAATTCTCGGATATACGGGACGAGGGCAATGACAAAGCTCAGCGCCTGAGACGACAGGGCCAGGTGCTTCGTAGTGATATTCTTGAGCCCCGCACTTCGTGTTGCTCCAGCGCCCAAGATCAGTTGGGAGGACCGTGAGTTAAACAGCTTCAGTGACTCCAACAAACCAGGCGCAATGTCTTGCATCATGCTAGGTATATTCGCCATGATGAATTGATATTCCTCGATACTTTTCATCATCGCCACAGCCGATTCTGAGAGAATATACTTCTGCTCATCGATCATGGCACTGCGCAGTTTCTCTTTGCCAGAACCATTGACAGCTGTGCTTGCCGGTGATGGTTGGCGTTCATCCTGGGGCAGCCAGATCTTAGATGCACCCACCCAGGTGTTGATGTCTCTAGTGCTCGCACTAAGGATGCGGTCTAGGATAGCATTTTCAGTTTCTCCAAAGTCCCTCGCATCCCATCGGTCCGCATCCATCACCTCAACTATGCGACGCCGTTGTCCATCTCCGAATCGGTTGATGTAGTCTCGGATCTGGTTACCTACAACAGTCTTCAGTGCGGTACCACTTCGCCCAGAGATGGCCTCACACTCATCAGCAAAGAGCCGATTGAGAGTGAAGTACTTGAGGAAGTCCTCCTTTTGGAGCTGAGATGTCTGTTCTGATCGAACCTTCAACACCTTGGTGATCTGAGATTGGGCAATGTCGACGGCTTGGCCAAGAAGGCTGGACATGTCCAGTACCTGCAGGATCTCGTCTTGCGCCACAATTGTTGTAGGTCCCGGGGTTGCGGCTTTGCTCGGGCCTTGCGGATTCGGGCTTGGAGGTCCAGACTTCAACCCAACCGGGGCCGGATTCTCCAGCCCACTCGCGATATCCAGAAGGACCTTGACTTGAACACTAAGTCTCCGGAGCGACTCACTGATGCCGGTGTATACGCGTGCAAGCATGTTGTATGAATCCTGGGCGTCCAAGGCACGGAGGTTCCGTGCCAGGATTGAAGACTTCTCCTGTTGACTGAGTTGCTGGGATTTTTGGGTGGATACGGATACCACCGACTCATTGTCATCGTCGCTGGAGCTAGGCATATGTTTCCGAATCAGACTCTTCATTTCTCGTAGAACCGCGGTCTTGAAAGCGGTTGCTGCAGGTGTCGTATGGCGTACACGAGCAAGTCCGGTGAGATGCAGGTGCAACCTTGACCGCAACTGATCATCAAATGCCATGTACGCCGGGGGTTGCATGGCGCCTGAGCGTTGTGCTCCACGCTGTCGCTGGAATGCAGACCCCCAGCGTTGCAGTGTTGCATCCAAAGGCACATTCTCGACATGTTGCCTCAGATCGCCCAGCAGATCGCTCAAAAAACGGCTTTCATAGCCTGTGCCGATGCGATATCTTAGATGAGCCAGATCATCAGAAGCGCCTTCCAGGGCTTTGAGCCTGCGCAAATCGATAGCCTTCCTCGGCTGATCCTGCGACTCCTTTCCGTCGGTAGAGCTGGGGGTATAGTCTCCGGCCATCAGTCTCTCCACCTCTTCTAAGCCATCTGCAGCCTCTTCAATCTTGCCGGTCTCGACTAATTCCTCGCATCGAGAGACAGATTGGACGACATCGCGAAGTTGCGACACTGCATCAGCGAGCATGCGCACATTTTCCCGCCGGCGTCGCAGATTGACAATCTTGAGACCACCCAGTGCCATTTCTCGGTCGATTTTCTGTAGATCCTTCCGCAGGATTTGAATGCGTTTCACCGAGTCAGCCGCCTCTGCATGCAGCTCCCGTAGTGACCCCAGGGCAGTGAAAAAGGACTTGGACGCAGTCGAGATCGAAGAAATAAGGTGGATTTCTACCGTGTCCATGTACCATGAAAGCTTCTCCTGTAGAATAGCATTCGTAGCGAGAGCCTTTCTACCCGTAGGAGCCGGCTCCAGAGCAGCACCATTCTCAGCTTTATCCTTGGACGGGGTCACAATTTCAGATTTTTCCGACACAACATCAAAGGTCCGCGGGTTCTCCAGGTGAAAGTCATCCTCAAAGTAGACCGTGGGAATGGTAGATAGAGGTGTGACTGCCTGGCCGCGACCGCGACCGGCATATGACCGCTTCCTGCCCCGAGTATCGTACGGAGAACTTGCCCGGGAACTGGTCGAAATCGCCGAGGGTCGCCTTTCCCGGGACATCGGGGCCAGCGAGTCCGATTCCTCTGACTTGGGGGAAGATTTGTCGCGGCCCCGCGCTAGCTGTGATTCCTGATCTCCATTGCTTTCTTTCGCTTGTTGGAAGACATCGTACAACGATCCAACCTGAGACAGGTACGCCTCGAATGCTTTTGGGTCCACATGGGGTATGTTGGTCAGCGTGACGGGAGGGATATCGCGCGTAGTCGGGGGCTTATATCCGGCGGAGGGGACGGCGGTATGGGGAACAAGACCCGTGCGGACAATGGGGGGCTGAAGCAGGGTAGAGATTGCTGCATCGAATTAGCATGGATTTAACTTCATATCCTTGTTGCACACTCCCGGGGACCGCACCATTCTGTCCGGTCTCAGCTATTGATCCATGGCGGTAGGAAGGATCCAGAATCCCCCCAATACTGGCAATCGAGCTCGCCGTCGACCCTCTCCTGAGAGGGAACCGCTGAGTGGACGCTCGAGGGGACTCGATCTGGCTCAATGAGAACTGAGACAAGGAGGGGGTCGAAGCGCCTGAGGCCAAGCTGTCAATCGACTTCCGGGGGGTTGCGGAGGACATATTGTCGATGGCGGAGTAGCGACTCCCACGGCCACCGTGCTAGTACTCGGGCGAACAACGAACAACGTTATCTACACATGACAAGAGGACGGCGGCAATTAGAAACGGGGAAGTGTAAGCAGCGTTCTGCCAATGATCCCACGCTGCCAGGGTACGAGGCCTGTGGTCCAAAGAAGAAGAGAATGAAAGCCACGCCGACGAGGCCCGCTGCAACGTCACCCTCGACCCTCTGATACGGGGGGTTTGTTCATGACAGCTTCCCCCGATCCGGTATGGCGCCAGGCCCGAGGCCACGCCGGCTAGCCTGCTTGGGGTTCTTCGGGATACAGTATTTCCGGCTTCCGCCCCGTGCTCTATGCAGCCTCAGGCCACAACAAAAACCACTTAACGCGTGGATAGACGCGACGCGTTCCGCTCGTGTTGCCGCCGCAGAAGTTATTTGCAGGCCTTTTGCCCTGGCAATGGGATGGATCCGAAATCAACACACCTCATCACCACCTCCCCGCAGCCCGCCCTGCTGTCTACGCCATGGACAGACGCACCCCCTACACTCTGAGTGTTCTCGCTCCTAGCGTTGATGGTGTGGAAGACTCCCGTTCTCAGATTCAGGCCAAATTGAAGGAGTTTGTGCTGGAGTTTCAGCTCGATAATGCATTCATCTACCGGTATGTTATGTTTTGGCCGTGTGACGGGTATTTGTGGAGGAAGAAAAAACATAAGCTAAGGTACATGGTAGCGACCAACTTCGACAAAATGTTTTGGTTAAGCAATACTATTGCGACATTGATATCGCACACTTGATTTCATACAATGAAGAGCTGGCACACAAGCTCACCACAGAGCCTGCCGATCTCATTCCCCTGGTGAGCATCTTCTCCCGTCCCCTCGAGTCACTACCTAATCAGAATCGTCACTGGCTAGTTTGAAGGGGCGCTTCAAGATTGCACTCGCCGCATCGTATACCCCTCTCAGAGAGACATCGTGCTGCCGACCCACCAGCTTCTGCTTCACTCCTCGGCTACTCATATCTCCATCCGTGACCTCAATGCCACCAATATCTCACACCTCGTCCGTATCCCGGGTATCGTGATCGGCGCTTCAACAATATCTTCCAAGGCAACGGTGATGCACATTCGCTGCAAGAACTGTGGCCACACTGAAAATCTTCCAGTCGAGGGTGGTTTCTCGGGTCTTCAGCTGCCCAGAAGGTGTGGTCGTCAGCAACAACCCGGCGACAATCAATCAGAACCGTGCCCGCTGGACCCATATGTTGTGTCTCACGAAAAATGCCAATTTGTCGACCAGCAGGTTCTCAAGCTTCAAGAGGCACCTGATCAAGTGCCGGTGGGTGAACTTCCCAGGCATGTTCTGATTTCAGCAGACCGCTACCTGGCCAACCGGGTTGTGCCCGGCTCTCGTTGCACCGTGATGGGAATTTTCTCGATCTATCAGTCCTCCAAGGGTGGCAAGAAGGATGGTGCCGTGGCTATTCGCAACCCGTATTTGCGGGCAGTGGGTATCAGCTCCGACCTGGATCATACCGCCAAGGGTAGCGCTGTCTTCTCCGAAGAAGAAGAGCAAGAGTTCCTGGAACTTAGTCGCCGTCCTGACCTGTATGAGGCTCTTGCTAAGAGTATAGCCCCGTCTATCTATGGAAATCTGGACATCAAGAAGGCCATCGTCTGCCTGCTCATGGGTGGTTCCAAGAAACTCCTTCCCGACGGAATGAAGCTGCGTGGTGATATCAACGTGCTTCTTCTTGGTGACCCTGGTACAGCCAAGTCTCAGCTGCTCAAGTTCACGGAGAAGGTTTCCCCCATTGCGATCTATACGTCTGGTAAGGGTTCCTCGGCAGCGGGTTTAACGGCATCGGTCCAGCGCGACCACGCCACGCGCGAGTTCTACCTGGAAGGTGGTGCAATGGTGCTTGCAGATGGCGGTGTTGTGTGTATTGATGAGTTCGATAAGATGAGAGACGAGGACCGAGTCGCTATCCACGAAGCCATGGAACAGCAGACCATCTCCATTGCCAAGGCTGGAATCACCACCATCCTCAACTCACGGACGTCTGTTCTGGCTGCAGCCAACCCTATCTTCGGTCGTTACGATGATCTGAAGACTCCTGGTGAGAACATCGACTTCCAGACCACCATTCTGTCGCGTTTCGATATGATTTTCATTGTTCGCGATGACCATGAACGCAGTCGTGACGAAAACATTGCGAGACACGTTATGGGGGTACACATGGGCGGTCGAGGTGTCGAGGAGCAGGTTGAGGCTGAAATCCCGTTGGACAAGATGAAGCGGTACATCAGCTACTGTCGCACGTAAGTTGCTCCTTCTCGTTATCATTGCCCCACGCTAATATACTGTCAAGACGTTGCGCGCCCCGTCTCTCTGATGAAGCTGCCGAAAAGCTGTCGTCACACTTCGTCACCATCAGAAAGCAAGTCCACCGTGCTGAACTTGATGCCAATACCCGATCCTCCATTCCCATCACGGTTCGTCAACTTGAGGCTATTGTCCGTATCACCGAGTCGTTGGCCAAGTTAAGTCTGTCGCCAGTGGCCACTGAAGCCCATGTGGACGAAGCCATCCGTCTTTTCTTGGCCTCGACCATGGATGCTGTCACTCAAGGTGAAGGCCAGGGTAGCAAGGAGATGATGGAAGAGGCGAGCAAGATCGAAGACGAACTGAAGCGCCGTCTGCCCATCGGATGGAGCACCAGCCTGGCGACGCTGCGGCGCGAATTTGTTGACGGAAGGGGCTACACGGAACAAGCTCTAAATCGGGCATTGGTGGTGATGCAACGGCGAGACACCGTTCAAATCCGGTCGGGTGGCTCACAGGTTTACCGACACGGTGTATAGTACTGCTTTTCTCTGCTTTTGATTGACAGCATGCGATATGGTCGGGAATGATCCTTCAATGTTGGTTGGCTGGAACGACGCTATGTATCAATTGGGCTCGGGCACAACAGGGATGAAACGGTGTACGGCGTTGCTTTGGTCTTGTGACCGACTGATAGTTACTAGATGAGCGAACTTTATGAAGCAATATAACAACAATAATCATGAGATCCTAGCAATTTATATACAGACACCTTTGCGTATCATCAGTCAGGCGCGAGAGATCCCATCGTCGTCACTGCTCTAGAAAGCTGCAGTCGACACAGACTGCCGGCAACTGATCGAGCCTATCGCCCAACCCAGTGTCACGGATTTGGTGAGTGACCTCGACAACCCATCGACTCGTTTAGATCCTCCCTCTTCTCGTGCCCCGAAACCCACTCAATCTCAACCTTAACTGCGGCCTTCAGTCCGGCCCGGATGGCAAACAGCTCAGCTAGCTGGTTGAGACGGACTTCATCGATGCAGTACATCTCACTGGCGAAGTCATGGCTCTCCGGTTTGTTCTATATGATTGCAACTCCCACGCGGCCACATGGTTGGTAGCTGTTGATCCGTCCACTCAGAAGATATGTCGGTCGTTTGAGGATCGTATATTCATGGCATTTGTTGGTGCGTCTGCACGGGGACGCGCAAGTAAGACTCTGTCAAGTCGATTGTCTTGGATGTTTTGGTAGAAGGTTGACTGCTGTTGCTGTTGCTGTTGCTGTTGCTGTTGCTGTTGCTGTGCTATTGCAGCAGCAGCTGGCACCTCTAGCCTCAAATTTCGAGGGACTAAAGGATCGATAGGCTACACTTTCATGGTTTGTATTCACACTGAGAATCAGAGTCAAGGGGATTCTTACCCGCTAAATGATGAGGGAAACGCGGTGAAAAATGATATGGAGACGCCTCTGAAAGGCGCTCGAAGATGACATTTTCAAGGGACTGGTGGTCATGGTGGAGAGTGAAGATTGAGAAGTGGATGGTGCTGAGGGAAATAGAGGGAAGACCTACTTCTGACTCACACTACACGACACTACACAAGCCTTACGTCAAAGCGATGGCTCGGATGCAAAATAGTGACGATATGCCAAGTAACCATTGGAAGATTACCAAAGGGCCGGGGGTATCGAAACGCGCAAACGAGTACAACCCAGATCTGCCTACTGGGTCTACCAGATACTACTCCAGCCCCCTTCAATGGGATGCAATCGATGTCTTTCAAGTTGTATCAGCGAGTACATGTTTCTTTGGGGTGATAGCCACTAGATCCTGCATTCCAGCGCCAGGTAGCCTGTCGCATCAGAGAATACGAACATCACTTCCGTAAGTAAACGGTGAAAGACTGGTTCGGCTCGCTTGAGCGATCCTATATGGATGACAATAAGCGAAACCTAGCAGCGAGGATCAGCTAACGAGGATCGTATGGACGAGCTCCCAGAACTATAGCCTGGCTTCGCTTGATCCTGCATGCTGCGAGGTGATCAAATGTCCCTACAGACAGATACCTATTAGATCAAGCCCTCCTTTCTAGTCTCCCGACTCTTTAAAGATAATGTGATGCTTGACCTTGATCCTCTTTCTCAACTTCAACGTAATAGCTGTCCAGCCCTCAATGACCCAGAGCGAAGATTCCCCGACTTGACGAGGCCTAAAGCGGAGTAGAGCGTAACGTAGTATTTAGTTCCTGCAAGGCGTTTCAGGCTTCTACCTTACGAGACTTCTTCCACACGAGATCGAGCTCCTCTAGTAACTTGCATACATCGCAACCACCTAGTTCTTTATATCTCCATCCTTTTTACTAGCATCGTACCGGTAAGATATTCAATTCTCGTGACGAGAGTCTATTCAATATCTTGTCCCTGAGCCCATATAACTCAACTCGCTTATCTATTGTAGACGCTTAGGCACATAAGTACTGACTCCCAGTAATCGACCCAAGGCAGGCAAGCCATCACATGACTCCCTCCAGGGGAATTATCTTTCTGTGGTCAAACTTTAACAGAAACGTCAATCTCTGCACTACATGTGAAACGGACAGGTTTATATACGGAGTACTCGTCGAGTGAGTAGTCTTTACAGGGAATTCTTTCAAGTACATTTTCTGCAATGATGGCACTGCACTAAGTCGGTACGGTACGTTGGGAGGTGAGCAGGACTTGTAATATATATGTTACTGCTTTTAATTGCAGTGTGCTGCTCTTGTCACTGATCGAATGGATAGTGGCTTTTTCTTTGAATCATTGGGCTCTCCCTTATAGGTCATTTCTATGCTATCTATCCTTGCTATCTTGAAGTATAAGTTAGTCCTCGATCCGATAATTGAGGCAACTCTACGGAGTATATGGAGTACACGAATTCAATATGTTAAGCTCGCAGGCATCTTTCTACCTTACCACCAGTGCTACTTCCATAGTGAAAATGTCAATTCACGAAATGGCAATAGCATGTCTACGTTAGCTGGGAAAAAATTCAACCCAGTATCCAATAGCAAGACATGACACGAAGTTCAAGTGCAAGGTCGGGAGGCAACCTTGGGCTCCACACCCGCGTCGATATACTATGTCAAGACTGTTTACATGGCTCCATCGGGCCTGCCCGAACCATGGGTGCAAGGGGGGAAACGTCCCGCAACCTCTTGATGCACCCTCGTCGGGGCGATTGAAATTTTTCCTTGGGTGTGGACAGGGGCAGGGTGTCGTATCCGGCTCTGGATATGAATGGCTCTGAGAATTGGTTGAAGGAGGAATATCTATTCTTTGTAGCTGTTGGCAGCATTGGCTATATTCGAGCGCTTACCAACCTCTGGTTTAGTGTCAGCAGCGGACGGCACCGAGGAAACCAAACCCAATGGTGAGAGATATGTACGAGGCTTCGCAGCAACCGTGGCCCGGGTGATGGCATTCTTTTGTAGGAAAGTATCCGACAGCATTCCTCGAGACTAAACGAGAAGCCAAGCGGGTCTGAATAGCTGACGCGCCGCGCGTGGGAAAGAGGCCGACAGAGCGGGTCAGAAGACAGCCCTGACATGCCAAAACTAAAAGGTTAACAAAGATTAACTCTGCTGGTCCGTGGCAGAAAAAAACCGGAGCATGTCATCGATTACGATCCTTGGGTCGTCCATCGACTGGACGCGAAGAATGGGACCAGCGTGTCACTTGAGCTCTGGGACATCCAGACCCTCGCCATTTCCGGCGCGTAACGTGCATAGCCCCTGGCGCTGGTCCAGACCAGAGACTGTCCACCTCGAGACATACGAGATGATGGTCTGGAGTAACTGCTGTCGGTTGGGAATAAGTGCAGCGAGTAAGGACGCTGGGGCTTCAGCTAACCTCACCTTCCAGGTTTGTGTTTCAGATTGATGCAGCCGTGCCAGAGACATGGGCTGGGAAGCGCCGAGGGACGACGGTGAGGAACCTAAATTAGAGTCTTCTTGCTGGCGGGAGATAATTATATCAGGATCGATTGATCTAGACTGGATTTAGTTCAGGTGTATGCTGCCGTTACACCATGGTGCAGTCCAACAACATCATAGGAAGACCGCCGTAGCGCCGTCAATCGCGCCGACCCCCCAGGGGTGCAGTGGTGAAACATGGGAGGGGCCTACGTGGTCGACGCTGGCCATGATGGACACGCGCGATGGAGCGACGGCGCGCCATGCACTCTGGATGAGGAAGGGACTCGACAGTCTGGTTGGTGAAGAGGTCAAGCGGAAGAAAGGGTCGTGATGGGAACGCGTTGAAAGGGGGGTACATGAGTGGGGTGGGGGACAGACACGGTCAGCCATGGATCCTTGAGTTCAATGGATTGAGAGAAGCCGTAGCTAGTCAAGAGGACCAAGTGAGTAGCATTCCTCTAGTCAAGAAGACCGAGTAGATGATATCATCAGGTGAATCTCCACGATTGGCGACTGGATCTTGCATCTCTCCATCCGCATTGGGGATGGGGCGGGAAAGCCCTGATCGTCGGTCGAGCGCGACGCGCCTCGAGGGCGACGTGATGAGCAATTGGGAAGAATGAACATTGTATTCGTGGGAGCAGCCAATAATCGATCAATAATGAGCGTCTCAGCCTTGCATCGCACCATTTGAACGCCGAGAGTGGATTTAGCCTCCGTCTGGAATTCGGTTCCCTGGCCATCTGGCGGCCATTCCGGGCAACGCCATTGAGACACGAACTCGACGCGCTCGCCCCGAATTCCCCATCGTTACTTATACACGCTTCTCCTCTCTCACTCTTACTCTTCAGAGCCTTCCCACTTCTTCCCGTGCATAGCCTTTCAGCCCTTGCCCGTTGAAACCGCTTGTCTGCATGTTTCGTCTCTTGGTGCCGAAGCCTGGAATGAGCGTTGAATGACCAGCACCCTCGATTTTTTAGGCATTCTCGGTCGACGTTGCCTACCACGCTGCCTGCACCCTTGCCTCTATCGCCTCATATATCTCCTCGTCCAGCTCGCTCGTTCTCTTCTTGTGTCACTTCCCATCTCGCTGTCTGTCGTGGACAATCAATCTTATCATCAACATCAACATCTTTATCCCATCCCATCGTTCCTCCCTGTCGGATCCTAACCGTCGATCGCCTCAGACCGCCAATCAACCCCACTCCGACGCGACCAAAACATCCCGTCTCCAACCCGGCCTCGCTGCCGGTTGATATCCATTCCATTCCACCCATCCGTTCCATCTCATCAATTCCTCGTCGGTTCATCACAATCGGTCGACAGGATGGCCGCCCTCACGATGACTCCTACCACCATACGTCAACCTTTCGCCAGCTTGGATGCGCCACGCATGCGTTCCTTGCTCAGGAACAAGATGAACCTGAAGAACAAACAGGATGGTATGTCATGCAACGCCTCTTCACTTCTCCCCACGTGCCATCAAGCTAATAGAAATCACCCCAGGTGCCATTCTATTGGGAAAGAAGCAGTCCTTGTCGGATGTTGACTCGGAAAATATTGACCCAACCACTCTCAAACACTCAACTAAGCGCAAGCGTGGTGCGGAGGATGACGGCCTGGAGCCTGCCGAGGAACCATGCAAGCCATTCAAGACCTCGCGCATGGTTTTGACCACCGTGGAGACCATTGTGACTCCTCGCAAGCCTACAACCCCTACAAAACCCACCCTGTCTACCCCCAAGTCCGCTCCCATCCTCCGACCTGCCGGACGCTCACCACCACCCAAGTCGTGCAAGTCATTCTCTCGTCGCTCTACTATTGCCAAAGGCCGTCTCGAGTCGGCGAGTCGGAAGACTGTCCACCGCCCATTCTCACTGGCCACCGCTCTGTCTGGCAAGAAGGCCAAGACCCATTCCAGCCCCAAAGCTCCTGCTTCCTGGTCCTTCGATATCCATGTGGACAACGAACAGGACGAGATGACCAACCTCATGCAACATTCCACCTGTGTCCTAGACATTAGCGACCAGGAAGGGAAAGTGGAAACCTCGGGACGCGGCAAGGAGAACGTCCCTCCCGCCGAGCTGGGCATTGACCTTCCTCGTTCCCGTCAGCGCGAGTCCCCTGCTGCCGCGGCTCGCAAGTCTGTCATGCTTGAGGAATCTCGGGAGCCCCTGGGTGACCTCAGCCCCGCTGACTACTACGGTGACGATTGCCATGCTTTCTCGTATGCTATTGTGTACGATGACGAGACCGAGGAAAATGCCAAGGCACCTTTATCCTCTCTATCGCGCCCAAGCCCCAACCGCAGCAAACTTTCTACAGTTTCTTCCATCTCTGCCTTAGTGGAAGCGACCACCCCCGCGAAGCCTATCCTTGACCAGAATGCCGAACCTTCGGAGGCTGAAATCGAAATCTGGGAGAGCGCAAGTGCTGCCGAGGAAGCGGCCGATGCTGTCAGCGCTTGATAGGCTTTCGCGTACCTTGTCACTTTCGTCCATACCATACCAACCAGAGCTCTATTACCACGGCGTTTGGATTCCTTTTAGGGGCTGTACAGAATCGTTCTTGGATACCCTACTGATACCGTCTTTTTGATTTCGTTTGAAGCCCCGTTGAACCGACCAGTGCCGTCACGACATGAATTTTCTTGCGTCTTCCCTACCTGACTATCACGATCCACACTACCAGCGCACTACCATACTATCCCTGGTCTACATGCAGACCAACTACCCTGGCATGCTCGCCTATCCTTGGCCTCTCCGTATAATGGCCCCTGTCACCTCATTCCTTTGATGCCCATGTCTGCATGTACCCACTAATGACCTGAGAATGTGTCACGTTACCTAATGTCCTGTATGAAATACATACCCTTGGCTTAGTCCAACAAAAAAAATTAAGAATCTCGATGCAACGAACTTGCTCATTGGTAATCTGCAAAGTACATTTAAGCTCTCCGCCGTGTAGCTCTCTTGGTCTCGGCGCCAAGCATATCCGTATCCTCATCGTCATCCTCGGATTGTTCTTCATCGCTCTCGTCTTCCTCATCCTCATCCTCATCTTCCCCCTGCTCCTCATCTTCAGCAACTGACGCTGCGGCCGCTGCCTCCGCCGCCGCCTCCGCCAGCTCTTCCTGCTCATACGCCTCTTCCTCACCTTCACTCAATTCCTCACCCCCCTCCTCACCACCCACCACATCCTCCTGAAACTGTACCCGACGCACTGCCCTCTTCCCCTTCGACCGCGCCGTCCCCTCCTCCTGTTCCTCCTCCCTCACCACTCCCCGCCCACGCTTCTCCCCCGCCGCCTTCTCCTTCCACGCCGGCGCGCCCTTAATCATCGCCCTCAACTCCGTCGCCATCATCATCTCCCTCTGCGACGCGACACTCGGATCCAACCAAAAGTCCACCATGACAGACTCCGGCGTCGCATGATCCGGCAACGTCAGGATATTCGCAAACTCCTCATCATTTGTGACCTTATCGTCCAGCAAGGAGAGGATCTTCGCGCGCATAATCGTTTTCGTTTTCGCGAGTGTCCCGTTCCCGAACCACCCGTCTGTGACGATGTCGCATGTTTCCCGGAGGAAGGTTGTCGGTGGGTTTGGTGGGAAGAGGATGCTTCGGAGGGTCGGATCCGTCACGTCGCAGAACATCCACATGCGGCCGTCGCGCGGGAGGGGTAGTTCCCCTGTGAAGAGGTGGGAGTCGGTCGGGAGTTGCGAGTCGATGTGGTCGAGGGGAACTTCGTTGGGACGGGCGGCGGCGTGTCGGCGACCCGTGTAGCCGTCTCGGGCGACTTCGGCGTCGCGCGGCAGGATGCGGAACATGGCGGTTTGGTAGATTCGGTAGGATGGGGAGGTGCGTGGGTCGTGGCCGTATTTGACGATGGCGTCGCGCCAGGGTCCCGAGCGGAAGATGTAGCCTACGTAGGGGATGGCGTGGCGGAGGGCGTAGCGCTGTTCGAGGGTGGGGAGGGAGTTGCGCAGGCCGCGACGGGTCCAGGCGGGACGTTGAGAGAAGAGGGATTCCACGGTCGCGATGGTTTCTTGGAGGATTTTGTCCAGGGTGGCGATGGGGGGACAGCTGTCGCGGGGTTTGTCGGGGACGGTGGCTACGTCGTAGGATACGAGGTGCGTGAGTACTTTGACGACGCGTTGGGTGTTGACGGTCGTGATGTTGCCGGAGGTGTCGATGGATTGGCGCACCGTGGGGTTTTGGCGATAGCTGGGGTTGTTAGTGGGCGATGAAGTGGTATAAGGGATGGGCTTACATGTAGTTGAAGGGGATGTCGCCGAAACTGAAGGATGGTGGTGGGATCAGATCCACGTTGGAGATGGCTCCTTTGGTCATATCAAGGTCGAATTGTTTCATTTTCTCATCTGGTCTGATTAGTATCCATGGAATGAATGTATATAGACAAGAGGATCGTACAGTCGAATGGCAATATCTGCTCCCGGAAACGGTTGGCGAAGGAACTAGATGTCGTGGAGAAGACATAGTCCGGCATGCCTGCTCATATCAGCATCCTGTACGCAATTGATGTGATATATTTGAGAACGCACCTCGAAACACATGTGTCCGGCTGATAGAGCCCACCGGCTCAACTTGATATCTTCCGACATTATCACCCAGAGTCCGCAGCAGTTCTCGTGCGCTGCGCCGTTGCGGCTCCGTGGGAATCGTCGAGACAGCAACGCCGGTGAAGGGCTCGTTTGATCCCTTCTTGCGCTTGCGACCTGTTCTCTTTGGAACAGTCACCTTGAGGAGGATGTTGTTGGACGTCGAGCTGGTCGACTGAAGCGGCCGGGACATGGCATCCTCCGGACGGAGGAGCAGATGGGCCGGGCTGTCTGGCTTGGGTGGGTGCAAGATCTAGATTGTCGTTAGATCGTTTGAATGATAATCAAGGGGCGGGGGGTTGTACTCTGGTGATCCCCGCATCACCTTTCAGCGTGTCGACGGCCTTGTCGAGGTTTCTGATGATGGCAGGATGCTCCACACTGACGATGCGACGAGAGGGGATATGGTAGAACGGGGCCGTTCTCGACCCATACTGATCGGCCATTCTGTCCTGCTGGGCTGGAAACCCGGGTCTAGCCAATGGGACCTCGATTCAAGTGGTGAAGAGGAGGCTGGTGGCCTAGACCGAAGCTATATAAATGCGGATAAGTCTGCACGGATATTGAACCAGGATTGACGTCAACGGTCATCCAGGGGCTCGAACTTAATTTATCCTACACTGGACGAGCTCGCGAGTGGGCTCACTGATTCGACCCGACACCAGGGATTTCCCGCGTCCGCATTACAGCCTCGACCCGACCCTGCCTGCCCGCCAGGCCTAGAGGATAGATGTTGAAGCTAGAAATCTGCCAGTCACATGACCGGGCCGGGCTGCCACACCACCGGACCTCCCCAAAATCGAATGGGAAAAAAAAGCCGCGACTGAGACACGCGGAGAGGCTGGATGCGATTCCCGGTGGTGGCTAATTTGGCTCCTTTAATGTAATATGATGCGGTTGCTTTTTTTATCTTCTCGGTGGTTCTTACGGAGGGAATGTGCTGTCGGCCCCTTGCCTGTAGGGGAAGTAAGCTGGAAACACAGCACCAAGAAAAGTGGGAAGGATGCCGTAGAGATGAGTGTACATAGTAATAGGATGATCCCGGTAGCTGTATATATTTCGTAATGTTGAGGCCCCATCGTCCCATTCATCTGGTTCTCAAAACCGGTTGATCCCAGATTCACATCGTGCTGGTACCCGGTCGATAGGTACGATAGTTAAGTTGGTTAAGGGACCCAACCAGGCCCACGACTGTCCTGCACCACCACGTCCGAGCGCTTCTCTTAGCCATAGCCTGTCCGCCCTTCGAGTCGCCGCCCCCCCTCCCCGACCTTGATACCACGAACGACTGCTATCTACTGCTCAACCATCATCGCGGAACAGCTCACCCTGACGACCCTTCCTTGTCGGTTCCCGACGATTCGACCTGTTGACGAGTGTTCCCCGTCCGCAACCGTGTCCCTCGTGGGTTGCGACCGTGCTGGACTGCCTGCGAGGCAATTCTCCCCCCGGGGCTCAGTATTGCACCCCGCTTCCCGGCCAGCCGCTAAGCGACACGGAAAGACGATCGCCTCCAGCAGACCAGACCGACTGACTTACCGTTGGCTGCTCCCTATACCGCTCCGTTCTCCGTTCGCGCCAAAGAAGTGAGCGTGCCTGTCTGAGAGATCCTCCTCCCTCCCACTCCCACTCCCCCCAATCGTCTCGACCTGAACTTCTCTTGAGGTAAGTCCTCCTGCAGCTATAGTTTCCTGTTCCTCTTGCGCTTCTGGAACCGTTCTTGTTTTTGGCTTCGCCCCTCCCCTCGTCCTCCCTGAACCCCCTTCTGGTGGTACACTTCCCATCCGCTTGGTCTTTTGGGACCTCCTACCGCCTCCCCCCGGTGCTGGTGTTGGCTGGTTTCCACCATTCCCACCCCTCTTATTCTCTCGTCTTTAATTTGGTTATATCCCGCCCCTGCGATTTTCGAGGCAAGGCCTACCCCTGGATCTACCTGTCTTCCATCAATCCGACCCGAGCGCTATGCTAGGCTGTGGTGTGGTGGGAAATGCTCATGTGGTCATTTCCAGGCCGACATAAACAAATCCCGACGTGGCTCTCCTGAGCTGCCCCCCGCGCTGTCCAACTCCCCATCCCTCCTGCTAGTGTGCGGCAGCCTGCTGCACTGGCATCGAGATCCCAGACCGAGTACATGTGGCTGTTCGATTTGTCGCGACAATGAAGGGTTTCAGACAGAGAGTGGTGAGTTCCCTATCGACTTCCGCCCCCTACCCTTTTCCCCGCCTTCTCCAGCGGATGATCAGCTCTCTTCGACCACGGCGCCCCCCTCCTCGCCCCTGAACGCTGGCTGATTTCCCTAGCATGAGCAGTTGTCGAGGGCCAAAGAAGCCAATAAATCCTCGAAAAAGAAAGACTCGGCACAATCCCAAAATCATACCGCCCTCGGAGTCAATCATGGACAGCAGTCCTCGTCCCCTAACCAGGGCACCCCGACCTCGTCTACCACGTCCGTGAATGATACTAGAGGGAAGTCTCCGGACAATGGCTTGCAGGCGGGAATGTATCCTCCTGGTCAGTACTATATTCCGCAGGGCGGTGGCATGGTTGGTCAGCCCGTGAGTAACGGTGGACCAGGAACTCCTACCAAGCAGGGACAGCCGATGGCCCCGAGCGTGGTTATCAGTCCAAGCGCACCGGTGAGTTTTTCAGCCCTTATGGAAGCGACCATGTTCTGGATCCTCCAAATCGGGCCTGGTGATAGCTTTCGGTCTTCTGATCGATGTTGACTCTTGTTTCTCGATAGCATGTCCCTCCCCCTGGAGCCGCCGAGACGATGCCAGGAGACCTGGCCCCTCCCCGGAAGTCCCATGTCTTCGATCGCCTGCAAACAACTCCCAAGGATATGTCCGAAGGAATCCGAACCCCTAAGCGCCAGCATTCGTCGCGATTCGATATTTCCGACCAGCGCCAGAGAGAGTTGGAGAAGCTGGAAAGTTTCCACGAGGTCCCTCCCCATCGTCGCCAATCCCTCTTCATGCAGAAGATCGACCAATGCAATATTATCTTCGACTTCAATGACCCCACTGCCGATATGAAGTCCAAGGAGATCAAGAGACTGGCCCTCCACGAGCTTCTAGACTACATCGCCAACAACCGCTCGGTGATCACGGAACCCATGTATCCTCGGGTAGTCGAGATGTTCGCTAAGAATCTTTTCCGACCAATTCCGCCCCCGGTGACTCCCCAAGGCGAGGCGTTTGACCCTGAGGAGGACGAACCGGTGTTGGAAGTCGCATGGCCCCATATCCAGGTGGTATACGAGTTCTTTCTACGCTTCATCGAGAGCCAAGACTTCAACACGAACATCGCCAAGGCGTATATCGACCATCACTTTGTGCTTCAGGTATGCTATTCTGCCAGCACTTGACCGGAGGAAGAGGCGCAGGACCGTGTGACTGACCGCGCAACAGTTGTTGGAGCTGTTTGACTCTGAAGACCCCCGGGAGCGCGATTTCCTCAAGACCACCTTGCACCGTATCTATGGGAAATTCTTGAACTTGCGATCATATATTCGCAGATCTATCAACAACGTTTTCTTCCAGTTCACGTACGAGACTGAGCGATTTAATGGAATTGCGGAGCTGTTGGAAATCCTGGGCTCTATCATCAACGGCTTTGCTCTTCCTTTGAAGGAAGAACACAAGCTTTTCCTGACCCGTGTCCTGCTTCCCTTACATAAGGTCAAAAGCTTGAGCATGTATCACCCGCAGTTGGCCTACTGTATCGTTCAGTTCCTCGAGAAAGACTCGACGTTGACGGAAGATGTGAGACTTGACCCGAATTTTGCTTTCGCGTGACTCAATGGCATTTCTGACTTGGATTAGGTGGTTCTTGGTCTGCTGCGCTACTGGCCCAAGACAAACAGCACGAAGGAGGTCATGTACTTGAATGAGGTGGAAGACATCTTCGAGGTCATGGACCCGGCCGAGTTCGCCAAGGTCCAGGTGCCTCTGTTCCAGCAACTCGCGAAATCAGTCGCCAGCCCACATTTCCAGGTTTGTCCCAACCCCGATCCAGGATTCACTGTTGAAGCGCTAAGCGTTTGTCAAGGTCGCGGAGCGTGCCCTCTACTTCTGGAACAACGAATACTTCTGTAACCTGGTCAGCGACAATGTGGAGATCATTTTGCCGATCATGTTCCCTCCGTTGTACGAGAACTCCAAAGGACACTGGAATCGGTACGTCAACTGGAGTTTGGGCTCTCCTCCACGGTGACTAACTGCTCCTAGAACGATTCATAGCATGGTCTACAACGCCATGAAGATGTTTATGGAGATCAACCCACAGCTGTTCGACGAATGCTCCCATGATTACAATGAAAGGCAGAACAGTGCCGAGGAGCGGGAGATTGGTCGACAGAACCGGTGGGAGAAGGTGTTGGAACGAGCCAAGGAGAGGAAGAATGGAGTTACTGTGCCCCCGCAATGCCAGGTCGCCGAAATTCCAGTCCACTTAGACGATATCGATACGATCACCCGCGACAGTCAGCAGCGTCTTCATGCGCTGAGATTGGATGACTCGGGTGCAGGGACGGAGCGACGACCTCGAGAAAGCACGGCATCTTCGGTTAGTATTCAGGTCCCCGAATAGCTTGTGTGGTCATGTTCTGCCCATGACGTTGTCGCACTTGACCCGCCAATCCCCTACAATTTTGCTTTGTCGTTGTCTTTGCTAAGAATTCGCCGATTTCCATCGTACAGCAAGCGTGATTCTAACGTTGGAACGTCCGTTTTATCCAGAGACGGCGCCGCGGCTCCTCTGATGATACTCGAAGGCGAAGAAGTGGTAGCGCTAGTGAGATTCGACCGCGTGTAGATCGACGACGGTCGGCTGGTGCTGGCGTTACTGTATCGATCTTGTCCCGAAGCAACTCTACAAAGTAACGGTTGGCTTGATGACATCTATTCCGTTAGATTTTCACCCTCAATGATGGCATAGCGACTACGAGCTGCGATGAAGTGTATTCGTTTTCATTTGGTTTTCACATGCGGCCAGAACCCTCGTCTTCGTCCCCCGATCAATTCTCCCGCGTCTTATTGTCTCTTTCCCCTTTCTCTTTTACTTCTACTACTACTTTGTGTACATGGCCTTCAATATTCTTGTGTCTGCCCGAGCGCGTGGCTCGTGGAGCCCGTGCATCGGAATGGACGTTCGAGTTTGGACTTTTAGAACTGTGTTCGGGTCTGGAAAACGGGTGCGAATGGCGTTTCCCTCCGTCGACCTTGAGGTCGACGTACTCTTGAGATTACAACATGAAGTATTTATGGCTTGGCCGTGAACCCGATTCCTGTCCTTCTAGAACCCCCACCTCGAGTAATTCGCTCTGCGAGTAGCAGAGACCGCTGTGTACCTGTCACCACGTGCCTCCTGGAACGAACCCCTGAGCCAATGGTCCGTGATACGTCAACAGCCGCTGGGTCGCATCGTAGGCGCGCGTGTGCCGGCTTGGAGAAACAAAGTCCCGTTTTTGCCTATTTCGGCCTAGTGTTTCGTTCGGGGTCTCTGCGATACCCGCGTTCTGCTCTGCTGCTTTCTGTTCCTGTCGGTTTGCAGGCCGTCAGTTTGCGCTCATTTACTCTTTGCTTGATTGTCTCCATTTCCCTTTCCTTCCTTTGACCGATCGCTAATTAGGACCCCTCTTCCCCCCCTCCTCTCCTCCATTCCTCCATCTCCTCTCCTCGACCCACCGAGCTCGCTTCATGACTTGACGACCTCGACTGTACCACTTTCCAATCTTATGAGGCGCCTTCCGTCGCTGCTGAGCCCTTCGAGATAGCTCCACCACCACCAACCCGCATATGAATCCGACATAAGAGCAGCTTGTGCCGGCTTCTAGATTCAGGCCGGCCTCGCGGCCTGGCGATTCATCAATCCCATTAGCTTAATATGTCCTCCGCTGAGGGCCCCCGAGGCAACATGGAGCGGAACGCGGAGCGAAATATTGATATCTACAGCACCAAGCTGGGCGACGACAAGATTGGTGCGTTTCGGTCTTTGCTCATTCATGCGGAGATAGGTGCCTCAGCTTTGGATCGGGCTCTTCCAGACCTATCTGACTGCGAGCATGGGCTGACGCTTTCTCGCACATAGATATTAAAATTAGAGCGAATGTTGCTGTCGAATTACGAGATAATATAGAACCTCTATGCTCCGGCGCAAGCTACCCAATCTTCTTGTCGAAGCTATGGCCGGTGTTCAAGCACATCCTGAAGGGCGAGCCCGTGTTCACGAACTTGTCCTTCGAGCAGGTGAGTCAAGGATCGTGACTGGTTCAGATCCTGGTTGTTGGAATGGGGACTCATGCATAGGTCTGTCGCCAGAAACTACGAAATTGTATCCTCGAGACACTGCATCGATTGCCAATGGCATCCCCGGACGTGGAGCCCTACGCCGCCGACATGGTCGACCTGCTGATGGATCTGGTACGGATTGAAAACGAGGAAAACGCGGTGCTGTGTATGAAGACCATCATGGACCTCGAGCGCAACCAAGCCAAAGCTACCGCCGCGCGCGTGCAACCGTTCCTCGCGCTCATCCAGGAGATGTTCCAGATGATGGAGCAGGTGGTTCGGGACACTTTCGACACTCCCAGTCAAGCTACCCCGTCGGGGATGCCTTCAACGCCCAGTGCTACGGCCCAGACCTTCCAATCCCCCCGACCGAGCTCGCCGGCCACATCTGTTTCGGATCTCGCCCCGGATCAACAACAGGCCAACAATGTGCTACTCAAGGGCATGCAGTCGTTCAAGGTCCTCGCGGAGTGTCCGATCATTGTGGTATCCATCTTCCAGACTCACCGGGCGGCTGTCGCGGGGAATGTGAAGCTCTTTGTGCCACTGATCAAGAGTATTCTTCTGCTTCAAGCTAAGCCCCAGGAGAAGGCACACGCGGATGCTGCAGCTCAAGGCACGATATTCACTGGCGTATGCAAGGAAATTAAGAATAGAGCTGCTTTCGGCGAATTCATTACAGCGCAAGTGAAGACGATGAGCTTCTTGGCCTATCTTCTTCGTATGTACGCACAACAACTGCAGGACTTCCTCCCCACACTTCCCTCGGTCGTTGTCCGTCTTCTGCAAGACTGCCCCCGCGAAAAGTCCGGCGCTAGGAAGGAGCTCCTGGTTGCCATCCGCCACATAATCAACTTCAACTACCGGAAGATTTTCCTCGAGAAGATCGACGAGCTTCTCGACGAGAGGACCCTGATTGGTGATGGCCTTACCGTCTACGAGACCATGAGACCTTTGGCCTACAGCATGCTTGCCGACCTCATCCATCACGTACGGGACCATTTGACGCGTGACCAGATTCGCCGGACTGTCGAGGTGTACACCAAGAACCTTCACGATGACTTCCCTGGAACGAGCTTTCAGACTATGAGTGCAAAGTTGCTCCTCAACATGGCAGAGAGAATATCCCGGCTGGACGATAAACGCGAGGGTCGCTACTTCTTGATCATGATTCTAGATGCGATTGGTGACAAGTTCGCGTCGATGAACTACCAGTTTGACAATGCGGTCAAGGTTTCGAAAGCATATAAGGCCACCAGAAAGGACCTCGAACCTTCTTCAGAGCGGTATCTCGCAGAAAGGGAGCATCCGCCTGACTGGGACGAAATCGACATTTTCTCCGCATCTCCCATCAAGACTTCCAACCCTCGTGATCGCGGCGGAGATCCGGTCTCAGACAACATCTTCCTCTTCAAGAACCTCATCAATGGGTTGAAGAACATCTTCCACCAGCTCAAGAACTGCAATCCGGATCACATCCAAATCGATCCGGCCAGTGTGCCCATCAATTGGTCGGAAGTCTCTTATGGCTACAATGCTGAGGAAGTCCGCGTTATCAAGAAGTTGTTCCACGAAGGAGCCCGGGTTTTCAAGTACTACGGGGTGGACCAGTCTCCTCCGGAGGTAAACTACTCCTCTCCCTTTGACTTTCTTGCTGGCCAGTACACCGCGCCTATGTCACGCGAAGAGAAGGAGCTCCTGGAGAGCTTCGGAACCGTGTTTCATTGCATTGATACCGCTACCTTTCATGAAGTCTTCCACTCTGAGATACCCTACCTTCACGAGCTTATGTTTGAACACGGCGCCCTCCTTCACCTACCTCAGTTCTTCCTGGCCAGCGAAGCCACTTCCCCGGCATTCTCCGGGATGGTATTGCAGTACCTTATGGACCGGATCCATGAAGTGGGCACTTCCGAGATGACGAAAGCAAAGATCCTGCTGAGGATGTTCAAGCTGTCGTTCATGGCCGTGACACTATTCTCCGTCCAGAATGAGCAAGTTCTACACCCTCATGTTACCAAGATCGTCACCAAGTGTATAGAGCTTTCGGTGACTGCTGAGGAGCCCATGAACTATTTCCTCCTCCTGCGCTCCCTTTTCCGCAGCATTGGTGGCGGCCGCTTCGAACTCCTATACAAGGAAATCTTGCCCTTGCTAGAAATGCTTCTAGAAACCTTTAATAACCTGTTACTTGCTGCCCGGAAACCACAAGAGCGGGACCTCTATGTCGAGCTTACACTCACAGTTCCGGCTCGCCTGAGCCATTTACTGCCGCATCTCAGCTACCTCATGCGCCCTATTGTAGTAGCCTTGCGTGCAGACTCGGACCTTGTAGGTCAGGGTCTGCGGACTCTTGAGCTCTGTGTCGACAACCTCACAGCCGACTATCTGGACCCGATTATGGCACCCATTATGGATGAGTTGATGACGGCTCTGTGGGACCATCTGCGGCCGCATCCCTACAACCATTTCCACGCTCATACGACCATGAGGATCCTGGGCAAGCTTGGTGGTCGCAACAGAAAGTTCCTTAACCACCCCCCTGACCTTTCCTTTGAACAGTTCGCCGATGATACGCCGAGTTTCGATATCAAGCTTATCGGCCCAAGCGAGAAACGGCCTTTCCCTGTTGAAATCGGCGTCGACTTGGCAATCGGGAAGCTGATGGAGGCTCCCAAGACACCCGCGGCTAAAGCATCGGACATTTACTACAAGCAACAGGCATTCCGCATGCTTTCATCGCAGCTGAAGCTCTACATCGGATACGAGAATCTTCCGGAGGACCTGGCTTCCCTCATTCGTCTGCATGCGAACGATCTTTTCGAGAGCAAGACCACGGCAATGCCCGACATCCTCGAGAGATCGGAGCGGTCTAGTTCCATCACCAAGAAGCTGACCCAGGAGGGCTCAATGAAGAAGCTCCTCAAAGCTTGTATCTTCGCGACCACTATCCCGGAACTTGAGCAGACCGCAACTGCTTTCGTGGCTGATGTGTGTAAACACTTTGCTGTTGTGGAAGTCGGACGTGCTCTTGCCCAAGCGAGGCACACTCGCCGGCCTTTCGACGTCACCAATGGTGAAGGCCCTGTGTATCTTGACTCCCGGGTCCTGGCCGAAGCTGTGGTGGAATCTCTGTCATCTGATAACGCCGAAGTCCGTGATGGTGCTCAGGCAGCAATGCAGGTCATGAAGGATGCAGCCTGTATCATCTTCGGAGCCCCAGAGCGTGTCGCAAAGCTACCATTCTTCCAGCATCTTGGTCGTGTCTTCTGCCACAGCTGTCATAGCGAAGAGTGGTTTACTAAGGCTGGGGGTAGCCTTGGTATCCATATCTTCGCGACGAAGCTGGATCTGGGCGATTCATGGCTTCTGGACAAGCAAGTTGAATTCGTCAGAGCTTTGATGTATGTCATCAAGGATACGCCCTGTGACTTGCCGGCCAGCACGCGAATAAGGGCGCAGGAGACGCTGGATCTGATCCTCCGCCGATGCTGCAAGAGCCTCTCCCTGGATGACCTGAAGAACGAGAAGAGCCGCATGTACTCGTTGTGCGGTCACTTCGTCTATGAGCTCTCCCATATGAACAAGCAGGTCCGCGAGGCTTCGCGGCGCAGCTTCTCTACTATCGCTGAGGTGCTGGGTTGCCAGGTGCATGAGCTCATCCTGCCTGTCAAGGACCGTCTCTTGCAGTCCATCTTCAACAAGCCGCTTCGTGCATTGCCATTCCCTACGCAAATCGGCTTCATCGATGCTATCACCTACTGCTTGAGTCTTCATAACAACATTGTGACTTTCAACGATCCGCTCAACCGGTTAATGCTGGAGTCTCTTGCCTTGGCTGATGCTGATGACGAGTCTCTTGCCTCTAAGCCCAATGAGTTCAAGAACGCAGAGATGATTGTCAATTTGCGTGTCGCTTGTCTACGTCTCCTGTCAATGGCCATGAACTTCCAGGAATTCGGCAATACCCCACAGAACACGAGCCGCGCACGTATTATCTCGGTCTTCTTCAAGTCACTTTATTCGCGGTCGCCTGATGTTATCGAAGCCGCCAATGCAGGTCTCCGGGACGTGCTCACCCAGACGAACAAGTTGCCGAAAGATCTGCTCCAAAATGGTCTTCGCCCTATTCTGATGAACTTGCAGGATCCCAAGCGACTGAGCGTTGCGGGACTCGACGGTCTTGCGCGGTTGCTGACATTGCTCACTAATTACTTTAAGGTGGAAATCGGAGCCCGTCTTCTAGACCACATGAAAGTCATTGCCGACGATGCAGTCCTGCAGAAAGTGTCGTTCAGTCTTGTTGAGCAAAGCCCGCCCATGAAGATTGTAGCAGCCATATTTAACATCTTCCACCTCCTCCCCCCAGCTGCCACGTCGTTCATGGAGCACCTGGTGAACAAGGTGTTGGACCTTGAAGACAAGCTCCGCAGAACGTCCAATAGTCCTTTCCGGAAGCCTTTGGTCAAATATCTCAACCGGTACCCCAAAGATAGCTTGACTTTCTTCCAGAGTCGCTTCAAGGATGAGCGTTTTGGACGATTCTTTGGCCAGGTCTTGGCAGATCCTGAAAGCGAAGCGCTTCGTTCTGCGGTAGTTGCGGACACTGACAGTTTCATGAACGCTGCTTTCGGCCAAGAGCCAACTGATGGCAAGAACACTGCCGCCATCAACGGTATCTACGTGGCCCACTCCATCTGTACGTATGAAGCTACCAAGTGCTGGCTGGTCTCGCATGCGGACCTGAGGACTAAGCTCTTGAGCTCGGGGCGCGATCTGGAGAGAAAGCTGCGTAACGATAAACTACCAGCCAACGAGCGGCTGAGAGTCGAACAAGCAGAGGATCAATTGATGGATATCTTCACCAACTACCTCACCGAGTCGGTGCAAGATCTGGACTTCCTATTCGAGGTCATGGACGGCCTGTCCGCGGATGAACTGAAGCGTACGCTGTCGTTCCCGAAATTCATTTTCCGGCACATCATCACGAACGAATCTATCGACTACCGCCGATCCGTGATTATGCGCTGCCTGGACCTCTATAGCCAGCGCGCATGCTCCCAGAAGATGAAGACATACGCCTTCCGCCATCTGGTCAACCCTATCTTCGCTATGGACGTTCAGACAACGTGGAATGGTCCGCCCAATAGCCCTAAGCTGATGGACAAGAGCATGACCGAGTTCATTCAGAGCCGCTTGTGGAAACCCCAGCTGGCCGATCTAAGTGAGGAATCGAACCAGGCTGGTGTTGACCACTCGCGCATGGAACTCCTCCAGCTGTCTGCTTTGCTGATCAAGTATCACCACCAAACCGTACAGGATTCACGCAAGGACATCATCAAGTTCGCCTGGAACTACATCCGACTTGAGGACATCATCAACAAGTACGGCGCTTACGTCCTCATCAGTTACTTCATTGCGCACTATGAGACGCCTTTCAAGATCGTGGTGCAGGTCTACGTGGCTCTGCTGAGAGCACACCAGAACGAGGGTAAAGCGCTTGTGACACAGGCTCTTGACGTTCTCGCACCTGTCCTGCCCACTAGGACCTACATGGCAAACAACAACGCCCAGGTACAAGATCCACGGTACCCCCTGTGGGCCAAGTGGCCTCGACGCATCTTGGCTGAAGAAACGGCAAATCTGCAGCAAGTTATGTGCATCTTCCAATTCCTTGTGCGGCAGCCAGACCTCTTCTACGACTCCCGGGAGCATTTTGTTCCTCTTATTGTCCCGTCCCTCATCAAGATTGCCTCCCCTCTGAGTTCTTCCAATGAAAGCAAGAAGCTGGCGCTCAACCTCATTAGCCTCATCTGGCACTGGGAGGAAAAGCGTGTTAAATCTAGCTCTTCTCCGATGCCCAACGGTGTTCACGATTCCCCGAATACCAAGAAGCGCAAACTGGAGGAGGTTCAGAGCACTGCTTCTCCTTCGCCTGCGACTGGGTCTTCAAGGGACTACATGGTCCCTCCGGACCTGCGTGCTGCGCTCACCAAGTACCTTATCTCCTTCATCACGACAATTGCAGAGAGATATCCAGTTCCTGCTTCTAGAATCCGTGAGCTTCCTTCGGCAAAGGTGCTGCCGCCCGTGCCCACGGGTGATATGGTCAAGAAGGCTGTATATCTGCTCAGGAATCTTTTATCCCAAGAGTACTGGGCCGACTTGGACATTGAACTGTACCAGAAGGCCACCGAACCGATCCTTGCGGGTGAGAGGGGAGACAAGCCCGAAGATAAGTATGTTACCGGTGTGATCAATGCTCTGCAGGTCGTACGAGTGCTTCTGGCTTCCAAGCCGGATGACTGGATCATGGCGCGTTTGCCGCTCATACAGAAACTGTTTGAGAAGCCCTTGCGTTCGGATAACCCGGAGATTCAGGACTGCCTTCATGGGGAGGAGGACGAGATGGATATCTCTCCCAAGCTGTTGCCTCCTGTCAGAAGGGTCTTGGATGCCCTTCCGGACGATCAACCAGAGGAGGAAGATGCTATGGACACGGAGAGCTCGCCATCGGAGTTCGTCACTTACCTATCAGCCATTGCTACTGAAACCCTATCGAGCAACAACTATGTTTCCAGTCTGAATATTCTCTGGACTCTTTCCAAGAACAAGCCGGCCGAAATGGACACCCATATTCCCCAGGTCATGAAGGCGTTCTCACAGAAACTGGCCAAAGAGCATGTCGCAGCTTCCACCGCCAACCAAGGACAGTATCCACCAGGAACCAAGCCCCCGGAAGGAGTCCCAGACCAGCAAGAATTTGAGATTGGCGTGGATCTGATCTTCAAGACCATCGAGCTGATCTCCGTCCGCATGTCTCACCTTGGAGAGCAGAGACGTCCTTTCCTGAGCGTGTTGGCGCAGTTGGTTGAACGCTCCCAGAACATTAAGCTCTGCAGCAAAGTGTTGGGCATGGTTGAGACCTGGATTTTCCACTCGACCGAGTCATGGCCCACGCTCAAAGAAAAGACCGCCGTCTTGCACAAAATGCTGCTGTTCGAATCGCGGCAGGACCAGACCATGTTGAAGAAATTCCTCGATCTTGTCATCAGGATCTACGAGGATTCCAAGATCACTCGGACGGAACTGACAGTCCGCCTGGAGCACGCTTTCTTGATTGGCACCCGAGCACAGGACGTTGAGATGCGGAATCGCTTCATGAACATCTTTGACCGCAGTTTGACCCGCTTGGCCAGCTCCCGTCTCAGTTACGTGCTGACCTGTCAGAACTGGGACACTCTGGCAGACTCGTTCTGGTTGGCCCAGGCCGCTCACTTGGTCCTAGGCTGCGTTGATATGGGTTCCTCGGCGAGGTTGCACCCTGATGACTTCACCGTCTACCCCTTGTCTTTCCTCTACGGCAATGCCGACAAGGACTCGAGGAAGGCAGATGTAATGGTGGATATCCAGTTGGAGGCCTTTGTCTCTGAGCGCAAGCGGTTCATAAGCGAGATTGGGGACGTCAAAGCGCGTGATTTGGTCGAGCCCCTGTGCCAACTCCAACATACTGATCCCAATGTGTCGTACAAACTTTGGACAACTCTGTTCCCTATCTTCTGGTCTACCCTGTCGAAGGAAGACCGCATCGATCTGGAAAAGGGAATGGTGACTCTTATCACACGCGAATACCACCAACGACAACTTGACAAGAGGCCGAACGTCGTCCAAGCTTTGCTTGAGGGCGTGGTGCGCGCTAAGCCCCGGTTCAAGATCCCTCCGCATGTGATGAAGTATCTCAGCCGGACCTACGACGCTTGGTATACGGCTGCCACGTATCTCGAGGAGACTGCCATCAGCCCTATCATTGATACCCCTACTGTGCGCGAGAGCAACCTTGATGCTTTGGTGGAGGTATACGCAGGGTTGCAGGAAGATGACTTTTTCTATGGTACTTGGCGACGCCGTTGCAAGTTTGTGGAGACCAACGCCGCTCTTTCCTACGAGCAACAGGGAATGTGGGACAAGGCTCAGCAGCTCTATGAAAATGCTCAGATCAAGGCTCGCTCCGGAGCTATGCCGTTCTCTCAGGGCGAATACTATCTCTGGGAGGACCACTGGCTGATCTGCGCACAGAAGCTGCAACAGTGGGAGATCCTGAGTGACTTTGCCAAACATGAGAATCTGAACGATCTTCTCCTGGAGTCAGCTTGGAGAAACATTGAGAATTGGCAGAGCGAGGGCAGCCGGGAGCAGCTCGAATCCCTCATCAAGTCGGTTTCCGATGCACCAACTCCCAGACGCACCTTCTTCCAGGCCTTCATGGCGCTGCTTCAATTCCACATCAAGAAGGAGAACATCCAAGAGTTCAACGGTGTCTGCGATGAGTCGATTCAGCTGTCCATTAGGAAATGGCTTCAGCTGCCGAAGAGGATTACGAACGCCCATATCCCGATCCTGCAGCACTTCCAGCTGCTCGTGGAGCTCCACGATGCCAGCCATATCTGCGCCAGTCTTTCGCAGACCAATGAGCGTAACCTCGATACCAAGTCTGCGGAGTTGAAGCTGCTCTTGGGTACTTGGAGAGATCGTCTTCCCAACCTCTGGGACGATATCAATGCCTGGCAGGACCTGGTTACATGGCGGCAGCACATCTTCCAGCTGATCAACGCGACATACCTGAGCCTTTTGCCCCCGCAGACAAACAATGTGGCGAGCAACTCGTATGCTTATCGAGGCTACCACGAGACAGCGTGGATCATCAACCGCTTTGCCCACGTTGCTCGCAAGCATCAAATGCCCGAAGTGTGCATCAACCAGCTCAGCCGTATCTACACCCTCCCGAACATTGAGATCCAGGAAGCTTTCTTGAAGCTGAGAGAACAAGCCAAGTGCCACTATCAGAATCCCAAGGAGCTGAACAGTGGACTGGATGTCATCAACAACACCAATCTCAACTACTTTGGCGCCCAGCAAAAGGCCGAGTTCTACACCCTCAAGGGCATGTTCCTTGCCAAGCTCAACCATGTCAATGAGGCAAACGAGGCATTTGGTGTGGCTCTCTACTACGAGTTGAGACTCGCCAAAGCCTGGTCCGAGTGGGGACAGTACAGCGATCAACGGTTCAAGGCTGACCCAACCGACTACGAGCTGGCGAGCAACGCCGTCAGCTGCTATTTGGAGGCAGCCGGTCTGTACAAGAACGCCAAGTCGAGAAAGCTGCTCAGTCGGATCCTCTGGCTTCTGAGCCTGGACAACGAAGACGGACAGATTGCGCGTGCATTTGAGAGCTTCAAGGGAGATACTCCAGTTTGGTATTGGATCACGTACATACCACAACTCCTTACCAGCTTGTCGCATCGCGAAGCTCGTTTGTGCAAGGCTGTGCTGGTCAAGATTGCGAAGCTGTTCCCACAGGCCTTGTTCTTCCTGCTCCGTACGAACCGGGAGGATATGCTCAACATCAAGAAGCAACACGATCAGAAGCAAGAGAAACTCAATCGGGTCAGACAACAGCAGCAGCAACAGCAGCAGCAGGCTTCCCCGCGTCCCAAGGCTTCCCCGGCAACTATTAACGCCTCCCCTCTGCAGAACTCCCAATCCGCCAATCCCAGCCCGCCGACTTCTGTTCCCTCCCAGGGCGGTCAGCAACCAGCACAGAACCAGACCCAGCCTCAACCACAACCGGCGCAAGGCCAGATCCCGAACGCAGGCCAGGCCAACAACCAAACCGCTCCACAACAGACCCCTGTTCAGGGCCAGGGTCAAGGTCAGGTTCAAGCTCCTGCCCAAGGACAGGTTCCCAACCAAGGACAGCCTCAGATTCAGCCCCAAGGCCAGCAAGGCCATCTGCAGGTTCCTGGACAAAACGGAGTGGCCCAACCGAACCAGAATGCTGCTGGCGGAGAAATCGAGAAGGAGCCGCTCAAGAAGCCATGGGAGTACTCGGATGAGATCATGTCTGGCCTCAAGACCGCCTTCCCTCTGCTGGCGCTGTCCATGGAAACCATGGTCGACCAGATTCACAAGAACTTCAAGTGCCCACCGGACGAGGATGCCTACCGTCTCATTGTTGCGCTGCTGAACGACGGACTCGCGTACGTGGGCCGCATGCCCGGCTCTTATGCGCAAGATTTCAAGCTGCCGCCTGCGACCGAAGCCAATATCACGCGCTTTGCTGAGACCATCCTTCCTGCCCACATCCGCAAGTCTTTCGAGGCGGACTTTGTGGTCAAGAAGCCCACTATGTACGAGTACATCCAGAAGCTGCGTCGTTGGCGTGATAAGTTCGAAGAGAAACTGGACCGCCGGCCTCAGTCGCAGTTCTTGGAGACGTATTCTCCGCACCTGAGTGAATTCCGCTTCCTCAAGTTTGACGAAGTCGAGGTGCCTGGTCAGTATCTTCTGCACAAGGACAAGAACCAGGACTTCGTGCGCATCGATCGCTTCTTGCCCGACATTGATCTGGTACGCGGCATCGGAGTCTGCCACCGTCGCCTGAAGATCCGCGGTCACGATGGTAGTGTGCATCCATTTGCGGTCCAGCATCCCGCCGCCCGGCACTGCCGACGCGAGGAACGCATCTTGCAGCTGTTCCGTATTTTCAACGGACTGCTGGGCAAGCGCAAGGAAAGCCGGCGTCGCAACCTGTACTTCCATCTGCCGCTCATGGTACCACTGGCGCCTCACATTCGCCTGGTCCGGGATGATCCGTCCTACATTTCCATGCAAGGCATCTACGAGGACTATTGCCGCCGGGTGGGCATCAACAAGGACGAGCCGGTCATGTTCACGATGGAGAAGATGCGGTCGCTGGCCGAAACGAAACAGAACGTAAGTGATCTGGACCGGACCATGACGGACCCCACTGACGGCTTCCAGCGCACCAACGATCAGCAGCAGGTCTTGCGGACCGAGATGCTCACGGCGATCCAGGAGAAGTGGGTTCCCAGCACCGTTGTGTTGGACTACTTCCAGCGGATGTACCCGAACTTTGCAGACTTCTGGCTATTCCGGCGACAGTTCGCTTATCAATATGCGGCGATTGCATTCATGACCTACGTGATGCACATGGGCAACCGGTACCCCAACAAGATTCTGATCTCGCGGTTGACCGGTGACATCTGGGGCTCGGAGCTGATCCCTACGATCAACCCGACCAAGGCATTCTTCTACAACCCCGAGCAGGTGCCGTTCCGCTTCACGCCTAACATTCAGACTTTGCTGGGGCCGATTGCCACGGAGGGTTTGTTTGCGTGCGCGTTGATGGCGATTGCCCGCTGCCTCACGGAGCCGCGACATGAACTGGAGCAGCAGCTGAGCGTGTTTGTGCGCGACGAGATGATGTTCTGGGCGACGGCGCAGCATCGGGCCCCTCTGGGACCGCCGCAGCTGCGTGACCTCGTGTACAACAACAGCGACGTCATCGTCAACCGGGCCGTCAGCCTTGCCAGTCCGCCGGAGGGTAATCTGCCCGCGAATCAGACCACGATCGATTTGATCTCCAAGGCCGTGAACCCGCAGCATCTGGCGGCGTGTGATGCACTCTGGATGCCGTACCTGTGAAACCCGTGTTTTTCTGTATTTGGCGTTTGTTCGGCTGGGGTTCAGCCAGGGTAGTTTCATTCTAGCGTGGCGCCTGGGGAACGGGATGGATTGCTACTTGCTATTTCTATTTATTGCTATATGCATTGCTGGTGTATGATATTAATCGAATTTTCACAATGCCGTTGTGACTAATGCCGTAGAACTCTGTAATGAATTATCAGAATCAACTTGAAAGAACCCTATCAATGCCCGTATATAACTCCAGCTAATGAACCAACGCCAACCTGCAATGAGCAATTCGTAGGTAGAAGGAACCTAAACCAACGACGGCTTGGCCTTCTTCTTAATGCCCAGACTATTAGCAAGCGGCTTCTTCGCCTTCTTGACCCTCGCAAACGACGGCGGCGCCGGAGGAGGCATCTCCCCATTCGCAGCCCCCACCCCGTTCCCTTCCCTCGCAGATTCTCCCTCCTCATCAACCAACCTCTTCACCCTCTCCCCCTCCTCCGTCATAAACGCCCTCCTCGCCGCCTCCTCAATCTCCCTCTCCACCCGCTCCGCCTCCTCATCCCTCTCCTCCCTCCCCCCCACCAACGCCCCCTCCACCCCCCCCTCCCCCGCCCTCTCCACCCTCGCATTCCGCGTCCGAATCTCATCCAACGCATCCGCAATCGCCATCTCCCGCTTCGAATCGAGCATCTTCTCCTCCAACTCCGCCATCTTATCCCGTTCCATCTGCTCCGCCTCCTCCCCTTCCTCCCGCTCCAACCGATCCAACACCTCCTGCTCCGTCTCATCCGCATTATCATTCTTCGCGCTGTCCCTCCACGGCTCGAAGTTCCGCTTCGCGCCCTTTTCGGCCCGGTAGTCCATGTTCTTCGGGTCCGTGAGGAAGGTGATTTCTCCGCTGCAGCGCGTGCATCGGATGTAGAATCGGTAGATCGGGATGGAGAAATATTTTTCGGATGTGGTTTCTTTTCGAGCGTTGAATTTTCGGCCTTTGTAGATGAATTCGCCTGTCCCAAACCAGTCTATATTAGTATGGATTGGGGGAAGGGGGAAGGGGGAGGAGGGGGGGGGGGGGGGGGGGGGGGGGGGGTGGACGTACCGCATTTTGTACATTTCATGGAGAAGGGGGCCATTAGACGGACGGTGATTAATTTTGGTCCTTGTCTGGGGGGAGTTAGTGGTTATTCGCAGGTGTGAGTAGCTGGAATGGGGTATAATGTACTGTCGTAGATGCTTTGGTGTGCGTGTAATAGCACTCGGATCAAAGTCCGGGGGGTAGTATTTGCTATAGTTGATTGATGGTTAGTTGCGTTGTTCTTGGATGGAGGATGGGATGGGTGAACTTACGTGAGAACCTTTCGCTCGGACATGGTGGTGATTTACTCGAGTTGGTTTGTTAAAGAAGATGGGTTGTTTGTGTTGGAAATGGGGAAGAGTAGGTAGGCGTTGAGAGTCAGGATGAGGCGAGATGCGATGCGATGGATGCGATAATGTCATGTGACTGCGAGCTTATCTATGCGTGCATATGATTAGTAAGAGATATATGAAGGGCAGTGCACGATTCATTGTATGGCATACGGCATATGGAGTAGAATGCACAGATGCTGTATGATGGTATGTGATACTCATTTGGTATGCTAAGGGATGAACAATGATACGCCGCTATAACCGAACCATGCTATAACCGTGCCAGGCCAGGGTATATCCAAACGCCCAGTTGCTATGCTCCAAAGTCCCAATCACTAACTGTGCCTTGCGTTGCTTCGCATCCTCGACCCCCGGCTGCGTCCCTCGCTCATCTCTGTCAGTCCCTGCCGTTTGCTGCGCCCCCCGCGCACCCGGCTCATCGCCTGCCGGAGCAATCCATCCGCCTCCTCGTCGAGTTCCATCTCTACCCGCTCCCCCGCTGTCTCCTCCGTGACCGTGGTCTGACTATCCACATGAGCGACCTCGTCGGTCCACTCTTCGGCGTACGTCTCCTCTGCAGTGCCTCGTCGTCGCGAAACCCGCCCCTTCCCCTTGGAGGATCGCGTCGAACTGCGACTCGCAATGGTCCGAGAATCGTCCAGCAGTACCGGCTCCTCCTGGCCCTCCAGTGCCCATATCTCCAGCGCCCGCGACAAGAGCGTGCCAGCAATCCCAGCGCCACCGGCAGCATCTCCACCCCCGCTGGCTCCCAGAACACGCACTGCCTCGTGCAGGGCCGTCACCGCTTCCATGATGCGATCCAACTCCAATAATACCAGGCCGCGAGCAGTGTGCAGGGACCCGATCAGTCCCCGATCCTCATAACCCCCGACGCCCGACGAGGCCACGCCAGAAGCATTGCCGCCGCTGCCTCCAAGGAATGGGCTATACCCGAAGCTTGCACCCGCAGCCCCGATGCGGAGACACTCGTCGAATTCTTCCAGCGATTCTTCAAACCGGCCGATTCGGCGCAGCGCATGGCCTAAATTGGCTCTGGTCGCAACCCAGGCCGCAGGCTCGCACTGCAGCGATGTAGCTAAGGTCAGGGACTGGCGGAACAACTCAACGGCGCCTTCAAGATGATTCTGGTGATACAGAACCACTCCCAGCTCGTTCAGGACAAGCGGGTCGCCACCCAAGGAGGTGAGTTCCGACGGATTGGCGCGGACCGAGGGAGCAGAGCTTGATGCCGCGCCAGTCGACATGGCGTAGGCTGCTGACAGATATTCATGGGCCAAGGACATGTTGTTGAGTGCGAGATGTTGCATCCCTAGGAAGAGCTGTGGCAGGTGACTGCCCTGGAACAGCCGCGCGGCAGTGCTATATGCCGCAATGGCTTGATCGTGCTCTCCTTCGGCGGCAAAGGTATGAGCAAAGCCAATCCATGCTGGCGCCGAATGTGGGTCTAGGAGGGACGCTTTGGAGAAGTAGCGTCGGGCTTCGGCGATTTTCGAGACGGATAAATAGTAGACACCAATAGCAAGGTATGTATAAGACTCCTCCGGGGCATGGTCCGCTAGTGTATGAGACAGAAGAAAGAGGGCATTCGTGGCGCCCGTCTCATACAGGCACGCCAAATGCAAGGGGTATACGGCAGGCGGATGACCGAGGTGGCTTTGAGCCGGCATATGGACCGCAGGCGTCATCTGCGATGATACTGCGGATTGCGAGGTGGACAAAATCGATGATGTGAGTTCTAAGGCTTCGGCAAACCGGCATTGGGTATATAGAGCTTCTGCGCGCGAGAGGAGGATATCCGGGTTCTCCGCGAGGTTGTAGTGGGTTGACAATGTTTCGGTGGCGTCCGAAAGGATCGCCGGAGAGGAGTATTTGGACAGTCGGGTGGTGTAGAGCATTTTGGTAAAATGGGCGGCTTCCTGCGCCACCGATGGATCGGGACTGGACACCGAGTCGAAGTCCAGAGACTCGAGGAATTCCAGTTCCTCGGCGGGCGACATCAGGGAGTTCTTCATCAGCTGGTCAAACGCCTCGAAGCACTGCACATCGATACGGACGGCATCTTTGTAGCAATCGCGGGCGCGGTCAAACGCATTCTGCTTCGCGAAGCAGAGCCCCCGCAAGTAACACATTGCGGCCTCGAACCGAATATTTTGGGTATCTTCCTTCTCCCGCTCCTCGCTCCGGTCGATGCGCGACGCCGTCATCTTTCCGTTCCGTAAGGTGACATGGCTGGGGCCGTTGAGGTGTTGGAGTTTGCGGCGGCTGTTGCTGCTGCGTATCAGGTGGGTGGGATTGTGGTCGCCCAGGACCAAGAGCGCCTGGTCGAACTGGTTCTGCTTGATGTGACAGTGCCCGGCCAGATAGCGACAGGCCGTACTTCTCGAGATGAGGTCTTTCCGCGACAGCAGGGCCAGGGCGCGTGCGTAGTTGTCGTTGGAGAAATGGACCTGTGCAAGCCAGAAGGCATCGGAATCGCTGTCTAGAAAGCACCCAGGATTAACACTGCTCAGAGGGCGATGATGTTCACTTACTGGTCAGCGCGAACACTTTGTCGCCGATGTAGATGGCCGCATCATGCTGGCCCCGATTCAGCGCATCCTGACGCCAGGAGCGCAGGAACTTCTCCATGGCCGAATAGATGAGGGAGGTTCGAAGGCGAGGGGTTGATCAGGACGGTCGCATAGACTGAAAGGCATGGGGCGGGTTGGAGGGGCGACGGAGGTAAACAGACCGCGGGTCTTCGTCCAAGCCAACGGTGGCAAGCAGGAGCAGGCCGCCAAGTATGAAGTAGGCACGGGTCAATTGAGGCGCGGATCTACCGCTGCAGACTGCACCGAAGGAAGGACTGAGGGGGCAGGTAATCGAAGTGGAAGAATGAAGCTGGTCGGCTTCTTGCTGGAACCAAAGCGCGCGTTGCGGGCCCGTGCGTCTTCCCGATCCAGAACCCGGCCGGATGCTTCCAACGAGCTTACTTTCATGGATGGAGATGCATTCTTAGAAGATCTTGGTCACTCGCCATCCTACACTTACTCCTTTAGCTAGGAACAGAAACAAGCAGGTCCCTGCATACGCCACGCCACAGAACACAATCAACCCCGAATATTCCCTCTCATTCACGTTTCCTCGGTTCTGCCCCTTCAGTATCTCACCAGCCACAGGAATGGCAACCAACAAGCAGACCCCCATCAGCGAAACGGTCGTCCCAAATCGCTTGCCATAATGCTCTGTCTTGGATATTTGCGCCACGCATACTGGTGTCAAACTTATCGCCGGTCCACTCCAAAATCCGATCAGCGCCGCAAACGCCAGGATACTAGCTTGGTCGGTGCCAGCGGTGAACCACAGCCCCAGGGAGAGGATAGTACACGCAGCACAGGTTACAAACATGACGTTGAAGCGGCCCCATAAATCCGCTAAGATTCCGGGGATGACCCGGCCGACAATGGACGTTGCGCTCACGATCGTCATTATCTGGTAGGAGAGAGCGCCCGTGACACCGTGGGACTGTGCGTAGGAAGGGAAATAGGTGACTATAACTATGAGGCCAACTTCGGCGAGGATGACCGCGATGGAAGTCATAGTGAAGACCGGCTCTTTGAGCGCGCGGATGTCGATTTTGCTACCCGTTGCTGGACTAGGCGGGAGACGTGCTTTGAGGAAGACGACGCTGGTCGTGAGGCTGACCATGAATATAAACCCCAGGATGCGAATGGTCCAGGGAAACCCGATCCGGATGCTCAATATACCGAACACGTTGGTGAAAATGATTCCTCCGACACCACCGCCCGTTGTTGCAATCCCAGTTGCTAGGCCACGCCTTTTGAGGAACCAGTGCGTGATACACACGGCACTGGGGGTGTATACTGCCGATGCGGAAAGCCCACCCAGGATGCTGAATCCCAGAATGAACTGGTAGTATGCTGCCAACCGTCAAACAATGGACACTGGATGCGATGTACTAATATTACCGTGGGAGACGCTGAAAACCATCATGGACAATGACATGCCGATGCAGCCAGGGATAAGGGTATACTTGAGACCATGAGCGTCAAAGATGGGCCCTAGACCGCGTGAGTAGACGTTTAGGCTTGGGGGTAGAACCTCATACCGATCTGGATGCCTCCTAGGTAGAAGAGGAAGAGCCACAGACTGAAGATCCACGAGATGGAAGCCTTCGATTGACCGTGCAGCTGGTGTTCTGCCAGCCACTCTTCTAAGAGCCCGTTCAGGTTCATTATTCCCATCGTTGGGAAGATGGCACACCATGCACCCAGCACTACCGACCATGCCCGCCATCCTCCTTCTGGAAAGGGTGAGAGGTCTGCGTTATTGACAGAATCGCCCTTCTCGTCATGACTCGCCGCTTGGACCTCGGCACAGTCACTATCTCCAAGAGCTGGCTCCATAGTGATACCTATTGTAAGAACGAAAGGGAGGATGTCCAGCAAGCTGGACTTACTGAACTCCTAATAACGCGAGTCACATCATATTGTTCGCCACGTTGTGATCACAGCATATCGATAGTGTGGGCGATCCGCAGACTATAGCGTATCTTACTCGCAGCGAGACTACCCTTGCATCAGTAAGCCTGTTATCAATGATTTGCATTGCATCTCAACAAGATAACATCAAGTAATCATTCGTTAGCGAGGCCCACAACCAACAGGGAAGTGAAACAAGCATGCGGAATGTGCCTGCATCAGCATAGATCAACTGTGGATCCACGGCAGCCATTGAAATGGACATGAAAAGCAATTACCGGTGACCAGCCGACTGCCTATGTCTGGATGACTTCCAGAAACCAGCACATCACTAGCTTTTGAAGAAGGCTTTAATCTTTGTGCTTCTCTCTTCAGCTATCTACTTTTAGCCTGGAAACTCCCCACAGAGAATTCCCCGTACCGAATAAGCTACACTCCGCTAGCATATGCACGCCGTAGATCAGCCTTATAGTCATTCCCATCCCCTCGATCTCTCTCAGCTATACCATCCTGAACTCTGATTCAGCATAAAAGCAACCAAAACCGCACCGGACAAATCACCTACTTATCTACACCTCAAACCCTCAGAACCAAAAATAAACCACCCGAGTATTTAGTTCTCAATTAACCAGATAAAGAAAACCCCCGCCCCCACCATGTCTCAATCCACTCCCGGCACAACGCCAATCCCAATCCCAATCCCGCAGAATATAAGATCAACAACTATGCCCATCCCCAGGACCCCTTTTCTAACCACAACAATCAGCAATTGACCAAATAAAGCACAGGCGCACCGGGCTTTTTCCTGTATTCTAGGGGCTTCTTCAAACCCTTTTTAGTGGTGGGGAGCCTTGAATGGCCTCCTTAAGTAGTAGTATTTAGTATTACCCTACAAATAGGGATTTTCCGGTCTTGCTACCAAAAAACGGGTTATAAAGATGATTTGGTTTGTTGGGTCCATATCCTGAGACTATAGTATCCATCATTATATACATGTCTATCTCATTACACGCCACATATCAAACACTATCGATGAAGCGACCCGATACCTTTATAGCCAGGCACTCCGCACTCGTTGCTCATGACCGTTGCACCTATACACAGTATACTATACCAAATACCAACAGCTCAGGTCCAATGACTCACCCTTTCACCTGATATAATCCGACCAACCTCAGCGATAGTCATCGCATGCCAATCATCCCCTCCACATGCAGGCAGGGCATTCATTCCCTGACTGTCATCGTCAGGCCGTAAAGTCATTCGGAAAGCCCAATTGGCTTGATTATCAGGTTTGTTAACGTGGCCAGAGCTCTCAGAGCCTGACGCGATCATTCATGAATGAACTTTGGTTCTGGCGATAGAGTCTTGTTATTAGTATCTAACCAGACGACGGATTTTAATACTGCTAATGTAACAGGCACCATGAAATTCGGATTAAAGGAGGTAAGCTAGAACAAAACTTAGTATGAAGACTTGTGGTCTCGAGGATCGAACAGCATGAGCAAAAATAGCTAGTCTGTACCTGGAATTGGAGTGGTTCACCGGTAACTTACATGGACGTTCTATCCAAGTGTATGAAGAAGAGGCCACACTCAGCCGCAACACGCGATCCACCAAGGCGGGCCCAAGTGGAGCCGTCAACTGAGGCGTCATTCTTCCTTTTAGATCGTTGCGTGGAAGAGTGATCGAGGTCGTCACGTCAGCTCGACTTGGCCGCACGAGAGGCGAATCAATTCCAACCCCTCTTGCATGCGCAAGTCTCTTTAGCTCATGTCGTTCGAATTGCACGTCTCATGGTAATTTCAGACCTCGAAGCTAGCGATGCACAAGGCGAACCGGTCCCAACCGAATCCCGCAGATGTTCGAGAGATGGCGTGGCGCCAACTGCCTCGTTATATCCTAGCAAGTCGCCATTTTTGTATCTGGTACTGACATAGTAGTGTAGCCTTAGCACATAGTATTATGTAGGACAGGCAGTGTACTGTCCATGGCTGTGACCCAGCTGGCCGTTGGGTACAAGCAATCATGCATGGCGCACACGAGAGGCAAGGAGATTATCCAGCGTGGTCTCTGCAATATAAAGCATGAGAGACGTTGGTGTCCTGACATCCAGCAGGAGGGGCCATTGAGTGCAGCCCCCCAGCAGTGTTCATTTCATCCCGCCCTGATCATCGCGATCATCCGAAACGGCAACGCTGTTGAGACCAGCACCGCCTCATGTGGGACTGGGGCGGGATTCTGGCCGAGTCTACGAACCGTCTGTTTGAATTGGTCTCAGAATGCTCTGGAACCCCTGCGATTAGGCAGCGTCGTGGACGCAGAGGTGAATTCCGTTCTCGGGAATGGGGTGGCATAGGTCAGATCGCAATTATAGAAGCTCAATATCAAAACCGATAACGGCCATCGGCCCCCCAGCCAATCAGCTCCCGCAGGGCAGCTGGCGCCGCCGGCCGCCCGGGGAAGGATCGCCCAGCGACGACTGTTTCAGATGCTACAACCAGGGAATCGCAGCCATTGCCGCGTCATGCGTTGATGTTGCTCTCGTCCCTCCGTCTTCTCTTCCCCATGCACGGCCCCTTTCAGGGTCGACATTCCCCTGACTGGATCGCCATTATAGTACGCACATGATGGGTGCTGTCAATAACGCCCCGTTCCCTTCATTCTCCCCACTTCTTCCCCTTGACCTGGGTGCGACTGCCCTTACAATGCGATCAATCCCCCCCGGGGTCAAGCTTTCCTCTTCTGCCCATTCGCGATGGCACTCTCCGGTTGCTCTCGCTGGCGCATCCGCCAGGGCTATCTTCTTGGTCTGTTCTATACCATAGGCTTGTTGAGTTTCACTTGCATCATCGTCATCTGGTATGGCGTGAATACAGACCGCGACTACATTCATCCTCTGTTAACACAGCTGATCCCCGCCGGTCACTGTGCCTGTCAAACCTCCACCACCTTTCAGTGCTCCAGCTGCTTGACGTGTTCGCACCCGGACCTGGTCCAACAGCGCACGCCAGCACCGGCGTGGAAGTTCCAGCCTGCTCGAGATGGCAGTAACGAAGGCCTGGACCGAGGCCAATGTATGGCCGCATTCCCTGGCCTATTCGAAGATGTGCTTCGCGCCACGACCTTTTGGAAATCGCAAGGTGCGCTTGCCATCGAGGATTTGGACGAGATTCCCTTGAGATATGGCATGGCTCGAGCATTCATCCACGACGGTGAGTTGTATGTGGCTGCAGCGCGGTCAAAAGGTGAAGATCATCGGCGAAAGATCGTGGCCGTGCTGAGTGCAATCCACCGGGCGTTGGTTGCAGATACCAATCGTGCCATGCGGCAGAATATAGAGTTTGTATTTTCGGTGGAGGACAAGGTCGAAGATGTGACCAGCTCCGACCATCCTATCTGGGTTCTTGCACGGTCTGCAACTGAGGAGGCGGTCTGGCTCATGCCTGATTTCGGGTTCTGGGCCTGGGAGAATATCCAAAATTCACTCGGGCCATACGATCAAGTCGTCGAACGTATCAAACGCACGGATGTTCCCTGGTCACAGAAGAAACAGGAGCTGGTCTGGCGAGGGAAACCTAGCTTTGCCCCGAAGCTACGCCGCGCATTGATGGAAGCTGCTCGAGACCAGCCGTGGGGCAACGTGAAGCAGGTCAACTGGGACCAGCGGACAAATATCATACGCATGGAGGACCATTGTCAGTACATGTTTATTGCGCATGTAGAAGGTGAGATTCCTGGAGAGTCCTTGTTGCTGGACCCACCTGTATTGACTCTGCGTGCGACGTAGGTCGTTCCTATTCTGCATCCCTGAAATACCGGCAGGCATGCAACTCCGTCATTGTAGTGCATCGGCTGTAGTACATTCAACACCATCACTATCTCCTCGTACCGGACGGTCCTCAGCAGAACTACGTCGAGGTTGAACGGGATTTCAGCGACTTGGAAGACAAGCTTGAGCCTCTTCTGGCAGACCCGAGTCTTGCTGAGCGAATTGCCAACAACAGCGTGCGAACATTCCGGGATCGGTACTTGACCAAAGCGGCAGAAGCCTGCTACTGGCGCATGCTCTTCGAGGGGTATGGCAGCGTCTGGAATAGCAGTATTTCTGTGTGGTCGGAAGTACACCGGCGCGAACGAGGCCTCCGATACGAGTCGTTCCTTTTGATGGACAGCCGGCTGATGTTCGAATTCGACGCGCTGAGGTTGACTCACTGATGACACGGTTGGTGCTCTGTGATATTGTAAGCATGAACTGATTAACATTTTGGACTACGGAGTTTGAAGGCGTCGGAGAAGAGGATATTCAGCATTGTATAGACCCTTGCACGGCGACACTTGTTTTGAGATACCACTGGGTGGGTGCCATTTTTGATCGATAGACGTGATGTACGAATAGTGTTTGCAATACGGAGTATGGACTGGAATGTTTATGGTCTTGCATGACTGCTGTCAGGTTGCGACCATGCGACTGGTATGTCATGGTGCCGATCTGCACCTTGCACCTAGTAGACTTGGTCGGTGAGCTCCTCCAGCTTTGCCTTCGGACAGGTCCAGCCATAATGCGACCAAAATTCGGCTGAGCACAAGAAGTAACATTGCCAGGTCATCCCAAGGGGGACTGCAGCAGCTCGTATGCTGACGAGGAAGGGAGTGGTTAATCTCCTCGGGGCGGGGAAAGTGACACCTCTCAAACCTTGCCAGGGAGTCCCAGCCATCCATCAGCTTCGCTCTTCCGCGACGCGATTTGTCAGGCCAGCGGAGATTGGCTTGTCCTTGACTCGGCTAGTTCCACTGTTCCAGCTCGCCCATACCTATGTAAACTGGGTCTCTGCAGAACCCCACGAGACTAAAGTGCTTGGACCGGGTCATCGGGAGGGATCGATCGGCTGGGATGAACCATTTGGTGATGATCTCGTACGCTGGCAGCCTGGCCAGAGGTCTTGTGCAACCTGAAATCTTGCTTCGCTGGTTGTCATCGTTAACAGAGGACGCCACCAAGCCCAGGGGAGGGGAGGTTGCAGGATGAATTTCCTGGACGTGAAAAAGGGACACGGAAGAGGCGAGGAAGGAAAAGACCAGAGGAAGACGAGTGGGGATCCGATGGGGCCTTTCGGGACGGCACCAAAGCCCAAGCTGAGCAAACCATCCCTCGCAAGTAAGTAGATGGACCATCCGCTTCGGCGGGTTCTCCATCTCACCCTCGAGATAATATTTCCTGACTTGATTGGCTTTCCAGGAAGGTTTTACCATAGTACCTAGATACTCACTCAGTACACCGCAAGCCCCTATCTAGCTTTGACTTTACCCTTGTCGCAGCGCCGCTGACAAATTGATCCATTATCAGTGGCATCTCTCCTGTCGCGTCAAGCAAGGAAGCTCTCACTTTCCCCACGAACCATGATCTGTGCGCCGATCGGCTCTTCGTCTGCGACGTCTGGGCCATTGGCATCCCGCTAGTGGAGCTCCCAAGGGAGCGACCAGCCAACTATTGAAGGGATCATCGTGCGCTTCGGCGAGAATCAGCTCGGCTGAGATCTGCAGCCACACATTTGCCAGGACCATTCACAATAGCGGACGCCTCAATGGAGGTTGCACGGGCAAGAAGATGCTGCTCTGCAAGATTTTGCGTGGAGGATAGTGGGCTGGCTTATAAGTTAGCCCCTCGTCCTCACCTCTGCTGGCTCTTTTTCCCGGATTGTCTGCCTCCCCAAATCATCAATCATGTCGTCGCCGATTCCCAAGCCCCCGGGAGTTTTTCTCCTTGGCAATGTGTTCGATGTGAATGCCTCGAATCCTTGGAATTCGTTTAATAAGCTTGCAGCTAAGTATCGTGAGTCTTTCAGCGATTCTCATGCTCAGTGCCCTGGCTGACGTGAGTCCTCTTCGCTTCTCAGGTCCCATCTGCAAGGTCACTATCTTTGGCCAGGACATTGTTCTGGTCACGGGCGCTGCCCTGTTGGAGGAAATCTGCGACGAGACACGTTTTCGCAAATGTGTGACTGGCCCCATCATCGAAATCCGCCAAGCAGTCCACTCCAGCTTATTTACAGCGAAGCATAACGAAATGGAGAGTTGGGGAGTCGCGCATCGGATTATGGCACCGCTCGTCTCACGGGAGGCTGTTGAGCAGGTCTTCGCAGATATGCGGGAGGTGTCGACGGATCTGATCAAGAAATGGACTGCTGGCCCTCGCCAGCGTGTCAGCGTCACGAATGATCTGGACCGCCTCAACCACGCCGCCAACATGCTCTGCTTCTTTGACCAGCGTCTACATTGCTTGGAGGGCCCAGAACCATCTCTCATCAAAGCCATGGAAGCTGCCACTACGGAAGCTGTCCGGCGACCCTCCCGACTCAAGATCCTAAATTGGCTCGTTTACCAGCGCAAATTCGCCGCCTACAACAAAGCCCTGCGCGATTACTCTGCCGGCTGCATCGAACACCGGCGCGCCAACCCGTCCGCCAAGAAGGACATGCTATATGCTATCATGGAGGGCAAAGACCCGCAGACCGGCGAAGGATTGAATAAAACGCAGATGATTGACGAGATTATAAATGTATTCATTGGAAGCGCTACGGCACCCAACCTCGTCAGTTTCGGTCTCTACTACCTCATGAAGAACCCGCGAGTGATTGCCCGCGCCCGGGAAGAGATCGACGCCGTTGTCGGCGGCCCCGGCGCGAAGATCGAGCACGAGCACATGGCCGCCCTCCCATACTGCACTGCCATCCTCCAAGAAACCATGCGACTTGCCGCCCCCGCTCCAGGCTTCAACCGGGAACCCATCCCTTCCGATGAGGGGCCAGTCCTCCTCGCAGGCGGCGAGTACGAGGTCCCTCGTGAGCAAGCCCTCATCGCCGTCCTGTATGGTGTGAACCGTGACCCCGCCGTCTTCGAGGACCCCAATGCATTCAAGCCAGAGCGCATGCTTGGAGAAAAATACGACCGACTCCCGTCTGCCGTGAAGAAGGGCTTCGGCAACGGCAAGCGCGAGTGCATCGGAAAGCAGTACGCATGGGAATGGGCTCTTTTCACGCTCATCAGCATCATGAAGGACGTGGAGTTTGACCTGGCAGATAAGGACTATGTCACCGATGGTGCCGGTAACAACTACAACGGCGCATTCACAGTTAAGCCCCTGGACTTTTATGCAATCACCGGGCCCCGGCCTCGAGTTGGCTGAGCATTGACCCATGCCTCTTTGTTTACTTCCCACATGCCTATGATATCCAAAATGTGTGTTTATTTATAATGTATGAGATGGCCAACTCAATGATCATAATGAGGATTGACGAGACTACATCCACCACACAATGTATCTTATCCAATCCATGACTGTAACTCCATCTACCTAAGCTCCTCACTCAGCCAAAGTCTACCATATTCTATTTCTCAACCTTCAGCCACGTCCGTCTCAAATTCTCATATTCTACCCCACCCTGCAAGACATATTACCACATCATGCCTAGTATTATTATCATCCCTGATACTATCCCAGCCATAGTCAACTCCTCTCACCTTGTCAATCAATTCGGAATGCTATCACTTCTTTTTTTTTTCTTTTCTTTCTTTTCTTCTCTTTTTCTTTCTTTGTGACTCCATGCTTAGCCGTATCTTCAACGTCTTCCACATACGTACGGCTTACCCTTCACCATCTCCATTCCCATCACCACCACCACCACCAACCCTCCTCCCCAACCCCCTCATGAATCCCGTCCACCAAACTCAATTCACCCCAATGAACCCCCTCCTCACCCCACCTCTCCCTTTCCACCTCCCCACTTCCTCTCCTCATCCCGTTTCTAACCTCCCCCCTCCCCCCTAACCACCAATATACTATCTCACGCACAAGCACACCACATCACAAACATTGCAAACCTAGTCCATACAAGAAGAACCGCCACCGATGTCCCGATCATCACATACATCGACACAACGTTTTTCAGCAAGTCCAATGCTATCCCCGGGCCCGTTGTTTGATGGATGAGCGAATGAGTCTTGGGTGATGGTTAGTGGAGAAACTGTGGTGGGGGCGGGGTGGGAGTTAGTGGTTAGTTTGGTTTGAAGTAGATGACAATACTTATAGCTAGCATCAAATATAGTGCTTTGTCAGGACAACGGAATGCTAATTGAGTTGATCACAGTAATAAAGTAGGCAGTCAGATTGTCTTGAGCTGTTGGTGGGAGTACGCTACAGCTATATGCATGCAGGGTATGCAATATATCAAAACCTGTGGGTCTGGAAGTAGCTTTGGTATGCCGCTGCTTGAACTAGGAATTTAGCTACTCTTATCGAAGCGTATTGATATCAAAGTATGTCGAGGCTTACAATTAATTCAGACGCGCTAAGCGTTCGTTAGATGGGCTTTGATCTTTGCATTCCTGTAGGACACTTGAGATACCACATCATAGATGGTAGGGCTTGGTGAATCTAGATCGTGAAGAAAGTTTGTGCACAGCGAGCCTTAGGTGCCGGGGATAGTAGTAACCACTATCTGCTGTGACTCTGCAACGTTCGTTTCATCGTGCTGCGTTGCTCCTGTCTAACAGGCGCGTAGGACTTAGATTATCATTGCATCACCATCCAACTTGATAGTGGATCTGCCGTGACACACTGACTGTCACTGCAGCCGATTATAGGACAGCAAGCTAGGGAATCCTGGAGGTTCATAGGCTCGTAGCTCCTTGGAGGGCCGCGGCGCAGTGTAAGGTGTACGCGTCCTGCGGGTAAGGAAGCTCTAGATCCTATATATCAGCTTCTTGCCACCTGAGTATGTAATTCATAGAGTCTGCAGAGCTCATCCGCATTGCATGTCGCCCTATGTATCGGAGCCATATTCGGGCAGTCCCAAATCCCCTCTGCAGATGGCCTTGGTTTGCCACAAGCAGCAGACTCACTTAGCTGTGTTGGAAATATCCAAGCTCATGCTGCTTGGTAGTACTATCCAAATAGTAGGGTCTGATGGAATGTTTACCTAGCTGGGCTAACTGGTAGTTCATCGATATCGATAGCGCGTGTCGCATGTCTGTGTGATGAGACACACCAGCACAGCGATGCCACAGAATCTCTTCCAAAGCTCAGGCCTTGTTGACACATGTAGGAGGGACCATCGTCCTGCCACCTTGTGCCAGTCTAGAGGGCATCAGAATATGGAGCCCGATTCACTGATTAAAGATCTATCTTACAGTAGAACACTCATGAGCAGCAAGAGGTGATACAACAAACATCGTTACCGGAACCCGTTGGAGGGCGCACTCCAAGACGTGTCAATGCAAAGAGGCAGACGGAAGCTGGAAGTTAGATGGCATGTCCGTGAATACAGCAGATCGAAATTTCTAGTATGTCAGAGCTCATCCTTTCGAATAAAAAAGACCGCACCTCATCTTCTTGGAGCCACTTAGAGGCTGCCATGTTGGAGTCAATCTTTGGACACCGCGCCTCGATTGATATTGTCTCCATAGAATGATGGGCGCCCAGCGAAGTCAAGTCACCGGAGAATAACATAACAGGACACCAATTCACTCAAGCGACACTATGTAAGCCGGACATTTTTGCCCAGGCGATAATTTTCCTGACCAACCAGTCCTCATATGACCAGCTTTAGCGATTGGAAGCTGCCGTTACTCCAAGGAGAAGACCTTGGAAAGAGGTGACTGCTGTTCTGGAGATAGAGTAATGCCTTCTCAAAGCTCAGAACTTCAGGTGGTATCGCTTGGATCCCTTGGTGTCAGTGTTGAATATCAGGTCTTGTATTAGTGTTATAAAAAGTGCAATGACGTATGATGTGACTGCTTCCTGCAGCCAAAGGAATTATGGCAGACGGATTTTCAATCTGATCGACATTATGGAACCTGATTAATTATCTGGACGATATAGCCAATCCGAATGGATGCTTTATGTAAGATATTGACGACGCTCAGACCGAATGCATAATTCGTTATCCCATGATCAGTGTCTTAGATGCGAACAAGGAGGCCCACCAGACCACTTGGCCAACAATAGTATGTGTGAGCTCCCAACATGCTGTAGAGATGTTCATCCAATGCACTTGGTGTTGGTAACCTTGTCGCTAGGATGCCCTGTCCAACAAGCAAAATCGGTAATTTAGGATTACTGACATGTGATCGATGGGCCTATGCAAGCCTTGCCCAGGAAGGGCCAAAGGACTAGACCAGGCCTGATTCGAATGGACCCATACCTTTCCAACTCTTTGACTACCGCCGTTGCCGTAGTGTAAGGATTAGAACGGACCGTCTTAGCGACCTGTCGAGGGTATAAGTTCAGCCTATATGCATCACCCAAGTGTTCCGCAATGAAACAACGCTTTAGGCTGTCTAGTGGTCAAAGCATGGTCACAGGATGGTTCACGAGGTTAGCAGCGGATGAACGTAATTTGTAGAGTCTGCCCAATTGACAAGTCCCTGGTTGGTGCGGCCTGTAGAATCAAAGCAGCACCCAGGCGAACTCCGCAGGGTCGAGCACGAGTGAGCTCAAATGGAGCGGCTTGCGCACGGTGTCTCAGACTTGCATGATGAGTTGATCCCAGAAAAATATGCAATGTAAAAAGTCACAAAAACCTGATCAAGAAGTCAAAGGCCGACTCGAACGTGGACCATCGTAGACGAATGGCTTCAGCGCACTGGATCGGTGATGAGAAATGTTGAATAGATGGATGGAGGACGGACAGCAAGGAAGGACCTAGTGAGTCCAACCTGGATGAAAGAGTGCCACCGCAGGCAAAGGCTGCCTCTAGCCACCATCTGTCCCTCTGATCGATCGGATCAGTTGGTGGGTTGCTGTTGTCGCTTGTTATCGATCTTCCTGCAGGATCACCATAGAATCTCCTTGGATTCCGAGAGGAAGATCTCCAGGAACGGTTGATTGGCCTGGGGACATGCCTCCAGGAGGGCGGGATTGGCAACGCTGACAGGGGGAGGTCGCAATGGCACCGCAGTCTCGGAGAGTTGCTGGAAGGGAAGAGGAGCGAAGCTGAGCTGAGCTGAGCTGCCCGTGACCGCGGCCTGTCACGGGATTCCCTCCGGTCCAGCTCCTCTCATTGTTCCTTCTCTCCTCATTCTTGGTCTGGTTCTTTTCTCATCTTCCCTCCTTCTTCTCAATCCCACGCCGCTTGTTTCTCTCGGTGGGATCTACCAACCATCTTCCCCTTCTCCGACCTACTCCATACACATGGGTTGCACAAAGGCTGGATCATCTGGCAGTGTCTCTCAGCCCACTGGCGTCGAAATTTCAGTCTGAATACGAACTCCCCTGACCTCGATTCCACTTTACCGGGATCAATACCATACCATCTGTTGAGCTATGTCATTAGCCATTCGGATTGGTCTTCTCCAAGCTCGCCTACGTACAAAAGAGCTCATTGGTCCCTCGTCGAGGGGACCCCGGCGAAATTGCAATGCTGACGGCAGATCAGCCGTCACGCTGAGCGCAGGCCAGCAGAGCCACCATTCTAACACGTCCATTGACTGGCTTCCTACCTGAGGGCGAGTTGCCCCTTCTCTCGGACGCTGTAGAACCGACAGTAAGGCCTCTCTTTGATACGGCCATGATATCTAGCATGGTGTATCCCCCATCGGGGACATCCGTGGTGGGTGCTGATCCCTGTTGGCGTTGGCTGGCCACTATCCCGGATTGGTAACTGAACCAGGCAGGTCTGATTGCCCAGGCCCGAGATAAGAATACTTTCGTCCCTTATAGCGCACCATATGCGACAAAGTATTAGGACCATTTGCCTGGTCTGTACCCCAGGTGTTTTCTCGTGACGGTCTCAGTGCTTAATGATAACGTTTGTCATCTGGAAATTATACTCGGCAACAAATCAATCCTCAGAAGCCTCTTCACCTCTCACTACTTCTGATAATCCCCTACGATCATATCAACTGGAAACTGCTCCGCTTGGTCTAGGCGTGTCTCTGCAACACTTGGTGTTTCAAGAGTAGCATTCGCACCAATTAGTGGTATCGCAGAGTGTTGTTCTCGGGAGGTCACGGAGCTCCCACTGAGTGAAGTTCTGCAAGGATTCCCCGTGATGATAGGCACAGAAGATCCTGATTAGCTCTCGAGGTAATTTTCTGCTATGTCATCTTTGCCGCATAACTCGCTTACAGGATTTTCTTAGACGCTCTGGGTGGGTTGGTTGGGCGTGCATATCCGTGCATCACGGCTTGCGAGGCCGTCAAACTGTCTCACAAATCACTGCCTTGGCTCGGTGCTCGGATTTAGTGGGGTCGGGCCATGAGATGTACGTGCAACAAATCAGCTGAGGGGTCTTAGCTGGCTGATCTGGACCGATCTCTATTGTCCGACCCATTCGATATTGGGGCGGTGCCCTTTATTGATCATTGTTTGACCTAACCCAATTGACCCGCAGCGCCAAGTAAAGCCTTGCACACGCCTCGAAGCCATGGGTCATTGTTTTCTGGGCATCTCTACAGCCGAAAAAAGGCCGTGAGACATGGATCAAGGCTGCAGATTGGAGGCAGAACGTGGCCCCGAACATCACGGACCATGTACCAACGAGCCGGATGGAAAGTAGCCCATTCCACCCCAGACGCTCGAGAAGCGTGAGCCCATTGGAAAAGTAAGGTGGTTCGAGTAACCAGGCGCGGTAGGTATTCAAATACTGCCTCTAGGGCCTCCTCATTCCTTGGCCATGCCCGGGATGATGTTGCACTCATTGCGCAACCTCGTAAATCCGGATGACATAACCAATCAGACCGATCGATGAATGCCCTACAAGCTCCGGGATCTGAATCTATTGAGTCTATACGCTGAGCTGAAAGTGTGTAAGATTGTCTATAAACGAAGGTAACAAGTCTCCATATTACCGTGCCCGCAGCACATGTCTAACATTCAGTGTGAATGCTTTCAGACGATCCACCTGAACCCCACTCTTTTCTCTCAAGATTGAAACTATTCAAATCTACCTTCCTAGACATATGTCCTACTGTCTACACACTATATTCTTATCGAGATTGAGGCCGCACTCATAACTATCCAACTACAGCAGGATCCAGTTCTCGGACTTACCAATGTCCACAAAGATGCGGCCACAGCCGACAAAGGAAGACAGGAATATTAACGATGCTTCGGGACAAAAGCAAGATCCTATTGAGCGGAGAAGACTACAAAACCGGCTCTCACAACGCAATCATCGTGAGTATCTACGACAGATCAAGTTGGGGGCACCTCACTCATCAGTTAACAGGGCGTAAAATCCGGGATCGCATTGCCAAGCTTCAAGAGCGCGTTATTGCGAGTGAACTACGAGCGGCAGCCAGCTTGAATGGCTGGGATCATCCAAATACACTCACACCATCGCCAGTAGACCGGATGCCGCCTGTGTTCGACCCCGAAGGGAACGCCTCATCGCCCATCCCAGATGGTTCGTCGCTGCTGGCATCTACATATTTGCCTCAATCCAGAGTGGTCTGTTCATCCTGCAATAGCGCTCTAGGCCCGATACCTGTCTTTTCCCCGCAGCCGCCCTTTCCATCCTCATTATACGATGCCACAAATGAACTTGACGCTACTACCTCGACTGTTTTCCGAAACAGCCTTTACTATCCACGATCAAACTCCATCAACCCCGAAATGCAGAATATGGGCAATCTTTATCCATCAATGGACTCTAGCGTCCCGCCTCTTTGCGAACAATGGAACGGCCCCATCCAATACCCAGGCGGGTCGTACTATTACATAGCAACAGGTACGTCAATATTATCGTCTGATACAGTACTAGAATTCTAACAGTCTTTAAAGAGACATCCCTCCCACAAATTATGCATGCCCTGAGTACCGGGCCCTCACGCCCCAAAGCGATAATCGTTCTTCCACAAAATAATCACCCCACGGGGCTGCCGCCCGCCTTGCCTACATCGCAGTCATCGCCTCCCGGAACTGCAGTTGAGCTGCCAGCGTCGTCGAGCCCATTGAGTATACATGATGCCCCATGTCAATGTCAGAGCCAGGGTTTGATGACACCGGGTGAATGGGTAAGTTCAGGGACAGCTGCCCCTATCTGTCCGGTACACCAGATGCAGACTGGGGACAATCTGCAGTTGATGATGCTTTGATGGCCTACGACATATACACGAAACTGGTTTCCAACACGAAAAATAGATGAAACCCAGGACGGACATATTTACGGACTAGCATTTCCACTTTTCCTATACCTTATTGCATCCAGCAAGAATAGTGAATGTCTGATCTATTTCCAGTTCTATCAGCCTCATTGCATGGCATCCGCTGACCCGATCTCGGAGATGTTTGCCATTATCAAGTCAGTCGGAGTTAGTTCACATGCACTAATTTCAAATAAAAGAAAGAATACGCCCCAATCGCCCGATAGGAAATATTCCACCCTGTAGTTTCCAATGAACTATAGCCCCGAGACAGCCATTGCCGCGGAAGGGTGGCATCCGTGTTTGTCTCTATTGCCCTTGTCCTTGCCACAGTCTCTATATTGGCATTGTTCTATACCTGATGTATTCCACACACGAAGTATGTATAAATCTCACTCCCCCCTCCTGTCCCCTTTGCCCCACACGAACAACCACCATTCCTTACTAGCTTCTGTATAAACAAGGTCTCTACTCCAACCAGGGACCATGTGAAATGTACCTGCATGAACAACACATTGTATGGTCCATCATCATCTTCAACATCATCGTAATTCTCTTCAACTAGTAGCCCTTATATCAGCCCCAACAGGCGCCACCGGGCCTTAGCTAAAGCCAAAGGCAAGGCCAAGGGGGCAAAAGCCATTTCAATCCCACCGACCCCATACCCACAAATCCACATTATCTACATCCACTTACATATCCTCGTGAGAGATGCGAATGTTGTGCTCTCTTCTCGAATCTCGCGTGGAGGAAGGGATCTGGATGTATTGTAACCTGTACCTACCCGCGATAAGAACCGCCCCTGGACATTCAGAATGATTTTTCTTCTGACCGGACTAAGGTAAGTAGGCAGGTAGGTAGGTACATGTGGCGGCGTCAGGTAGTTCTGCATTAGACAGATAGGTTAATGTATGTAAATGTAGCCGGAACAAGGGTACACGTACATTGCTAGTGTGTTTGATCGGTATGGGTAGGGGTGATAGGCCGCGCGCCACATTTGTGTAACTGTCATTGCCGCGGCCCCCATCCCGCTCAAGCGGGGTTTCGTTTGCCATTGCCACGTACGTGTGTACTGAGAGGCTGGATGTGAGGGTGAGGTGGCTGGCTAGCTGGCTTGAATTGGATTGGTTCGGTGATGGAGTTCGATTTAGCTTTTCGGGTGGTTGGCGATAGAGTTCAAGGTCCTTCCGTAGTGATTGAAGATGGTGAGATCTAACTTTCATCAAGATGTGGTTCAGTGGGAAACGATTGTTGATTGATATTAGGAAACGAAAGTACGGGCGTTCTCCGGGCAGCTCGATGCGGAAATAAGTTCGACAGGTCGGTTTAAGCAAGAGGGTAGTGACTTCTCACTGCTTCTTGGGGTGTTGACTGGATTAGGCGCCTGCGAGGCCCATACAAGCCTTTGGTAACTGACCAGCTGTTGTTGATTGCCCATGGTTGTTTGTGGTCTGGCGCCAATAGATAATGGCATAGCGTGTACGTCCCTAAGCAGGCACGAAACTTGCAGACCGCCATATGTCGCGAAGACCCGTTGATGAAGAATTTCGTAGATGATGCTTGGTTGCCTTAAATCCCCGATTCTCATGCCGATTGAGTGGATTCCAAAGGCTTTCGGCAGAAGCCGCCCAGGGGTTCAAGGGCAGCATATTGATCCGGACATTTATCCATAGTAAGTGGATACACGGACTATTTTTAAGTCCAGGAAAAGGAGTGAAAAAACTTGGGAAAAGGAGCCTTGCCCTGTTTGATATCATTGCCACGTCCTTTGTGTCTGATCTTCGAATCTGGCGAAGCTATAGGCGCTGAATCCGGTAGCCCTAATGATTCTAAGTATCGAATGTGGCGATTTTTGATGACTGTCTAGTTCTTCTAGTGCACGTCAAGACATACTTATTGATCACGATAAGCACAGCATGGTAGGATGCACAGTTTGCGGTAGGGCATGCACCAAGGTCTTTCATACTTGTATTTTCTCGACCGTTGGCCTACCGACTCTCAGCAACAATATCTCAAGTATCTTAATGGAGTCGTTCTAAGACCAGCCTTACACACACCAAGCTTCATCGAGACCCATTCCGCAGGCATTTGCAACAGTGACGGTTTCGTAGAGACGAGGCATATGTGGGTTGGCTACTGATGCCATCGGTGCCGTTGCGCTTATTTCTGTAGCAAGGTAGGCAGATCAGCATGGTCCTAATGAGCAGATATATGCATCACTTATGGTTGGGGAATCTATACTGATGACGAATCATCAGCCGATCTCATTCTGGAAGATTCTGTCTGAGATGAATTTGGGTTGATTCTAGTGAAAGAAGTTAAAATCCACCAAAACTAGATTTACCGGTGGAGCTTTCCATGAAGAATATGTGTGTGAGAGAGAGGGTTATTCTTATTTTGTATTTGACGGGTTATGGTTCTGATGACACTCCTCTAAATGTTAACAAATCGAGCAACATTGGAGAAGGACACAGAATCGATACCGGTGGGCACGACTTACTAGATGAAAAACACACTTGACATAGAACTCTTTGTAGCCCTATGAACAAATTAGGGCCGTACAAGTAATCTGAACGCTCCATGACACCTACTAACCACCCAGAGCTTGATATTTGTAGTTGGTGACCCACATTATACTAAGATTTCTCGAGTGTAGCCTAGCTGAATCTCCCGTCTTGGATCTGCTGAACGCTTTTGAGTGTGAAAACATTGTCAGGTTTCCAAGGTGTGATCCAATGAAGCCCCCTAGAACAGGCCCGTTCTCAGGTCAGAGCTTGATGGGGATTAGAATAAGAGGATGAAGATAGTAAAGACGCGGCGGTTGGAGGAGAGGAGGCGGGAAAGAGGAGATGGAAAGAAGAGGTAATGAGGAAAGAGGGAAGGGCGGCTCAGAAAAAAGAAGCAGAAGAATCAGTGAACAAGGATATCTTTTCTTCAATTCACCTACAATACCAAGACCACCAGAAATCACCTAAAGCGAAATCAAGAAAGATTCTGTTGCAGACAGGGTAACAGAGTAACATTCTGTTCCGGACCATTGAAAGGCAGGAAAGCCGCCTATATCATTTAAGCTTGGCCATTCCAGTTCAGTACTGCAAATTGAGAATCAGATACACTCATAAAACCTATATATCAGAACACTAGAGTTCGCATAGTGGACATCGCCTCAGATTATCATGGCAGCCCCCCTCCATTATACTGATGAAATCCATGATTCCTTTCCCACCCAGGCATATGAATGTTGAAAAAGCGACCGTTCCCCTCCCTCTCGGTCCCTAAAACAACATTCAAGGCACCCTCATTTCCCAGGTCTACAGGCAGATCCGCGCCAGTGCCCCCCATATCTGTTTCCACTACTTCAGTCCGTACGCTATCACATCACGACTGTACGGACACTTACGCCAGGGCTGATGCAGAATGCTGTGAAGTCCTCATCATCCAAGCACGCGACTACAGCAGAGTCAACATGTTCAGTGCGGCTTTGGATATCTTATAGGATGGGGCCGGGTAGCGTTGTAAGTTCTTTTGCAAGGAGAAGGAACCGACGCTGGTGGATCTGGGACAGTCTGGTAGAGATTATTCAAGAGTCGAGAGGAAACCTTGCATGGTGGTTATCTTCTTCGCGTTTTCTTTTCTGAGCAGTGGTAGGAATGACTTGGTTACTGCTTGAGGGTCGATGATATTTACTCGAAGTCTAGCCTCAAGGTCATACATACTGCGTCTCAGACAAATTTGCTAACTGAATCGATAGAAGTTCGAGGCCGAGCACGCACGTCTCCTCAAGCGATCCAAGTTTTGACACGCCAGCATTGTTGATCAAGACCTCGAGCCCCTTTCCATCGAGCTTGCTTTCCACCAATTTGGTGGCCCTCGCTACACTATTTTCGTCTGTGGTATACAGAGGGATGAAGATGACATGGTCAGGATGCTCTCGCATGAGCTCCTGGAACTGAGAAGCATTGCTTGTGCGGCTGTAGCAAACACAAGCTGGACTTCAGAGACAAGCTTGATGATCAACTGTCTGGCCAGTTCGAGACCGATGCCTCAAGAGGAGCCAGTAATCAGAAATGAAGACATGACCAGGAAATACAAGAAGATAAGATGGGAGATTAAGTGATTCTGGGGTGAATGCCGACTACTTATATCTCATCCAATTCGAGTGCAGACAAAATCACTGGGATACTGCAGAGACACAATATGTGTGCCAATGAAGTAAACAATAGAGTATTTTGGATCTTCTTGAGTTCTGATCGGTCCCATGATAGATAAACTACTGGCAGGCCATGAACCCTACGGAGTTAGCATATCGGTGTCCGTATGACCAGCAACACTCGGTGATGAGTCGGAGATGGCGATTCTATAAATTATCAGGTCCGTGCAAACCACACCCGAAAGCGTTCTCCTCAAACACCTTATACTCGTCCGGAACGACTGGTGGAGAGCCACTCATCGGGATGTGGACAAGAAATGCATGATCCCGCATCTCCGCATCACGAACTATAAAACAACCATAGACATCCATTATAGATGAACATAATCAACTAGCAAACCAAATCCGCACAGACAGTATAGAAGAAACAGAACCATGGCGTCCCCCTTCTACTCCCACCACTTCTCCATCCACAACCTCCCCTACGGCATCGCCTCCTCCCCCTCCCATCCAACCCCCCAATGCGCAACCCGCCTCGAAAACACCATCATTTTCCTCGCTGACCTTCAATCCGCTGGGTTCTTCTCCTCCATCCCCTCCCTTCCACCAGACATCTTCTCCCACTCCACCCTCAACCCCTTCGCCTCTCTCCCCCGAACCACCCAAACCCAAGTCCGCCATGTCCTCCAATCCACCCTACAGTCCTCAACCCCCCTCCCCGACACAAGCACCTCAGACATCACCACCGTAACCATGCACCTCCCCGTCTCCATCCCCTCCTTCACCGGTACATT